>NC_134190.1:18717888-18900441 GCF_964188355.1 Buteo buteo | reverse complement strand
AACTTTTCTCATATTCTCAGATACTGGAAGGTCACATTGCCCTGTAGGCTACAGAGGGGTAAAATGCTTTGGATTTGTAGTTTAATAATAGAATTTGGTCTGTGACCTTAGTGTCATAAATGATCTGCATGTGTCTGTAAGAACAATTACATCTACAGTTAAAATGCAATACAACAGCAAAATCTGGAAGTCTTTGAAAAAAGGTCTGAAAAGAACAGTGCTGTTTTGGCTGTGTCATTTAGTCCTGAGACAAATCTCTGCCTTTCCTTCTTCCTGCAAGAGCTCCTTGTAGGGTCCCATGTCTTCAGAGTGGGACTGGTGAGGAGGAAGCTAAGAACCATGCATTACCATTACGCTGTCTTGGAGAGTTTACAGTACTGAGGACATCAAAGCCCAAGATGAATGGCCTTTTCTTGGATCTCCTCGAAGGCTCTTTGAGTAAAGTACTACAAGGAGAACTAACCTTCTGGGGAGTGGGTCTTCAGTGGGTATGCACAGCCAGGAGATCTGAAGCCTGTCTGAAGCTACAGCATTGGTGGTTGATAAAATTGGGAGGGCTGAGTGCTCCATGAACAGATGCAGGGAATTTACATTCAGCTCAAGAGAGAAGATTGGGAGAAATCTACCATTCATTCAGCAATGGATCTCACTGCTCCTTGCTCTTTCCCCAAGAGATTTAACCAAATCTTTTCCAGAGAAATATTTTCCATTGAAAAGCCTTCTTCCACCAGTATTTCCTGGAGGAGAAAGGGACTTCTTGTCCTTCAGTTTGGAATTAGCCCACACAAATCACATGCTTACTTCAGTAGATGAGTGAGTTTCCTGACACATGACTAAGTAAACACTAAGCAGTGGTCTTCCGCTCTGTGTGACAAATTAATGATTTCCTAAGCAAGATTATTTCATTAATGTAAATTAATATTAATTTTTTTCTTAAGGAAATTTGCCTGAGTACCTAAAGCTCAGATATAAAGAGACAATCTTATAAGGCATTGGATATTCTTGGATCCAGCTGGGAATGTTCAGTGCTGATGAAAATCAGTCTAGAAGTTACAGTCTTTGACGATTATTTAGGTATCTCATTATCTAACTATGAGGTTGGTATTTAGATAACTTGCAGCATCAGGATGAAGATAGTTAAATTTTAACATCCCAAGTTAATATTTTTAGTATTAAAATCTTATATTCTAAGCAACAATAGATGAAAAATGCATGTATTCATATGAACATGTAAAAATTATGTTGGATAGGAGTTAAAGGTCTATTAGCATCAAGAATTTATGATTGGCCTGTTTCTTTCAATCATCTTCATTTGAAAAATAGAAATAGTCGTATTAAATACAGACCTGAAGTTCAGAAAATGTACTAAAGCCACTCAGGATGCATTTGAATTGGCTGTGCAGCCCCTAAGCAGAATCTGAAATTGTTGTTGCTTTGTTTCTTTTTTTTCAGAGAAAAGTTCTTCATTGAAATGGCACACTGATAGCTTCTCCATCTATCCTAGAGCTAGCAAGTAACTATTTTTATTATGTATAGATATACTAAAATACAGATGGAGACACACACACAAACACACCCCCATTTAGAGAAAAAGGTGAAAGCAATCACTGCACAAGTTCCCAGTGTGAGGACTCTGATAATACATGACAAAACTCAGCTACCTCGTGCAGTTGTGTGCATGTGCGTGTTTGTGTGTTTTATGAGGCGGGGAGGGGGAGGCTTTAAACATCAGAGTTTAAGTTGTTGATTTTGTTATCTCCCAGAGGAACAAGCGCTCCTGCCCCACTGCTGTGTGGCCTGGAAGTCCACTGCAGCATCAGGAATTAGGCGGTCACCTCCTGCAGGGATGGGTCTGAGCCATTTTCTCCAGTTCTTCAAATAAACCAGAGCCAGGAACGAAGCTGGCGAAAAGACACTGAAAGATGCTGAAAGGTAACCAGGACAGTTACATGAAGAGTAGCATTGCTTTTTACAGTGTGGATTTGAGACACAGTAAAATCTGGGACAGACCCCACTGAAGTGAGCTGAGATTCTGTCATTGTCCTCCATGGCCTTCGCCTCACCATCCTCAATATTTCGGCATTATGAGCAATTGTTGCTTTAATAGCTTTCGTGTAATTTGCATATAGAAATCTATCCCTTGAGCAGTTTTCTTTTATACTGTAGAATAAAGGTGGTTGGTGGCATGGTCATGGGGTGAATGACAACTCGAGTATATTATACTATAAATAAATAATAGCTGCAATCTTTAAGACAGAAAAATGGCAATTATTACTTAGCCCTGTAGGGTTAGCATTCATTATGTACAGCACCTCAGAACTACTGAATTCTATGGCTAGTAAAGTAGGAAGGGTAAATTACTTCTCAGAAAATTGTTTTATTTAAATGTATATCACTTTCATTTAAAATACCTTCTTACAAGCTGTCTGCTCTTGGTAAGGGAAAACTCATGCAAGAGGTAAATAGCTGGATAAATGTTATGCAAATGACAACAAAGAACTGTATTTCATCTGTGATTTTTTGTGAATAGATCTTTAGTGATAGTGGAGGAATAGTTAGCCTTTGCAGAGGTAATATAAAATTTATCTTGGCATTGTTCTCCATATCTTGAATTGCTGTGAGTGAGCTTGTCCTATGATATGTGTGAGACTATCCTGAGAGAAGATAGTAATATCCACTGGTTTGCATGCTGATTTCAGAATACTAGTTTCTGTGCACTGCTGCAAATCTAATTAGCCAGAGAATCTTGAACAAATCATTTCACCTCTCTGTGCCCATTTCTCCTCCCACCATTTTTTGTTTTCTCTGCCCAGATTCTAAGAGCTTTGCTAGAATATTTATTTATTTATCACATGGGAAGTACCTGCAATAAGCACTCAGCACTCAGCTCAGGTACTGTCTTTGGGCATAAAAAAGAAAATTAAGATCCTGACTGCAAATAACTGTATTTCACCAAGTTCATAAGTGCTTGGTGAAACTGGGCCCTCTTTTCTCTGACTGCTTCCTCCACTGATAGCAGAATAGGTGACTGAGGAAACTCAGTGATTTTTAAAGAAAAACTTTACTGTTGTTTTCCTCAAATTAGTTGATTTTCAGTGACACTAAAGGAGGGTTATATGCTCAAGTCTCTGAGGGATGGTGAAATTATAATGTAAGAAGAAATAGCCAGTATATTTACTCAGTCAAGCATGTACAATCTCATCTGCTGTTCTGGGCTTGAAAAATATGTAAATGGAGAGATTGGAAAGGAAGAAGGAGGATGTGGTTAAGCTGAGAGGTGTGTGGTTGAAAGAAGAGTATTTGCAATAAGATCAACAAGGTAGATGTCTAATTCTAGACATGTTCGTTCTAATCACTCAACATATGTTGTTTGTATATGCAGTCATCCATAAACCTGCCATTTCTCTAGGAATGCCAGGATAGACTCACTATGCTCTAAAAAATCCCACGAGTCGCATTAGCAGGATAGCCTGGAAAAATCTGGAGGCAATGGTACTGCATTTCAAGTTTTGTATTATATGTATCTGAATGTTATTAGCAATATTTTAACATGAGACAAAACTGAAAAAAAAATGTAAAAAACATATATTTATAATATTGACAATCCTGGTTTTATCCCCAAAATTGCAAAGAAAATAGAGAATTTTAGTGTCACAAGAATAGGGAAAAATGTCAAATTCCTTATCCAAACCACTCACTCTTTCTAACCACACTGCATAGCTGTCTTTCAGCAGAGGAATGGCCAGGTGTGTATGTGTTAGAAAAGGATTTTTATGAGAAAGAATACAGAATTATGATCTATTTTGTGTGCTCTTATCTGACTAACATCATCATAACTAGCTTTCTTTTTTGGTCAATCTCATTACTATTGCATTTTATAATTGAAGTATCCTGAGTACTTTTGCTAAGCTGGGAGCAGCCATCATTAAGACAGAGATATGAGCCCTCATTTAGCCTTACTGGTGCAAGCACAAAAGTAGGATTTGACTGTGATTGGTACCAGTTTTATTGTCTTAGAATTTGGTTGTCTAGATATTTCTTGGTGAACATTCAACTGCAGTGTTTAATAGATAGAATAAAATTTTCTGTCAATACAAAGATATCCTTATCCTTGAACATTCTTGGAAATTCAGGCATGAAGACTATTTTCCATATATATTTTGCCTGGCAAAGTAAGCAGTAACTATCTTTGTGGCCTTGCAAATGTATCATCCTAAACTTTTGTGGAATAGTGCTAGTTAATAAAGAGAGGAAAGTCTATCTTTGAGTTATCATTGCATTACCTCCCTCCCTTGCCTTTGGAAAAGCCAGAAGGCAGCTGCTGCTTAATATGAACTCTCTTGGGAAACCATGATGTAGTCCACATTGTGATTCCTCCTTTTTCCAAATTTGATTGCCCAGTCCTTTAGTGTTCTTTGTAAAGCTCATTGCAAAGGAGAAACGTTTTTCTTGTCTTCTTCTGTTGCCTTATTTCTAGAGTAAGAGTCCTTAGAATAGTAATCAAAGTTCTATTCTACATTGAAAACATAAGGTTTAGCCATGCCAGTGATGGGAAGTAGGTTGTTGACTCAAAAAATCAATCTGACAAATCTGAGATACGTGTCAAATTCCACCGCTTGAGGCAGTAATGAGGAAATGCTGAGGAGAAGCACATGTCTTAGATTCAAGTGAACAAGGAGGGGAAAGGAATGGAAACGGCTTTGTAGTTTAGAGAAGTTCTCTTTTGGATGGGTATAGGTGTTGGTGTACCCTAAATAGGCTGCAGAGAGGGTTGGACTGCCTCTATTACTTGCTAACTCTTACCTCGTGAATTATTTTTTTGCACAATGGTCCATGAACTGTGGACGTGTGTGACAAATCAACTTCAGTTTGCTGAAGTACATTATTTGGGGAAAACTAAGTATCTAGCACCGTGGGTAGGTAAATTAGGGAAATTGTTCTGTTGGCATTAACCACTGAAATTCCGGCTCAGGTTATATATAATCACTTAAGTACCTTTTTGAATCGGAGATGCTTGGAGTAAGGGGACCCAGTCTCCCATCTCACAGTCTTCACTCAAGAAAAAGCTTGCCAAATCTGCTTGCCCAGATAGGAACTTCCTGGCTGTTAGCTGTAGAAAGCAAGAAATGATAGTATGAATCCTCATAGCTGTATGTTCCCCTTTATGCAACTGTATTTCCTAAAGCCACGATTGCCCAAAGGTGTTTGTACACAACTTTACATAAAGAAACAAAGCAACAGAATCATTCACAGGGCATAAAGCTGACTATGCATGAAGCCTGTGCAGAACAGAGGCCAGAGTGAATTGCTCTGCTGAAGGTGCATCAGTATTTGTGGCTGGTATAAAACAAAAATAATAAAAGAACTTGAAAATATTTTTTCAAAACTTTCTATGCACCATATGGTTTGTAGCTTATTTTATATTTTTCAGAGGCATCATCCTTTTTTTTTTCCCCATGTCTTTGTCTCTAATGTGGAAATCAAATTTTTATGCAAAAATTTGAAACATTATCAAGGTACTTCCCAAGAGCACCAGTGCTAGAAACTATTTGTCTTGCAGCTCTTGCAAAATGTTGTTAGCAAATATTGGACAGTTTTGGCTCACTGATCATTGCCGTTCTAGTCTTCCCTCAGGTTATGCCACTGGGGATAGAGAATCTTTAATGCTAGTTTTGATAGCAATTTTAAGCACAAGATTTACAATAATGAAAATAAGTTGCAAATCCACATAATATTTCCAGTATTTTTTTTTATTTCAAAAAAAGCCAAGATTCTTGTTTAAAGGTCTGTTGCAGAAGAGCCATCTTCCATCTTCTTTCTTTGTTCCTCTGTATTTCAAATGTACTAATGTATTTCACACCTTTTCATTAAAAAAACTTATCCTATATCCTTACAGAAACATTGGATGGTTCTCAAACAGAGACATTAGAAATTTAATCTATTGTTTTTAATACTGCATTACAGACAAGGGCATTATTATCCTGTGAATAAAATAAAGGAAGTCCCATAATCTGTAGATCAGTTCTTAATTCTATTTTTAAAATTAAATAATTTTGTGTGTGGTCACACTCTCCTTAGACAAATACTGACTGTTGACTGAGACGCAGTATATCACTACTAATGAGAAAACATAACAGTAACTGTACACTAAGAACATTGCTAAATAAGAAGAATGTTTCAAAGTATTTTTAAAGAGCCATGATTTTTTATCTATATAATCCATATAAGTGAAGAGAAATTATAAAACTGATAAATTCATGCAGTCTTTCCAGGGATAAAAAGGAACTATGTAGATGGTGATACATCTTCTGATAATGCTGGCAAACTCATTAGTGTACTGTGATATCCATTATATAGAACATCATAAAGATGAAAGCTATTAAATGAGAAAATGGTCCTGAATTCTGTCTCAGTAAAGGAACTATGATTTATTACTCAAATTGATATAAGTAAAATGAAGGGTAAGTTGTACTTATGATGCATAGTGGTGAAGTTCTAAGCCTTGCTTAAGTATAAGCCAGCACTCTGCCAGGTGTTTCAATGATAGAGTGACCGTACCATCCCAAAGGTAGTTTCAGCCTTAGCACGTTTGCTGACTGACAGACTTCTACTGAACAGGATAAAAAATGCAAAGAATGGAGGAAGGAAAGTGCTGGTAAATAGGACTGCACGAATGACGTCAACAACTGCCTGACAGTGTGATATGCAAATGTTCACCCTTTAAAGAGCCTTAAAAATTGTCAATGCAGTACAAGAGCTGTAAAATCAGAAACTTATAAAGTTAGTTTAGCCTGACAGTATTTCCTCTAATCAGAAAACAGTGTTTTCATCCTTATTTCTTTCATTATTATCCTACTATCTGTACTCTGCAATGATGTATAGTGATTACATATCACCAGCTTCTTACTGTCTTTCTTTTGTTTTGCTTTTGCCATTAGTATCAGGCATCTCTTCTGCTGACTGCCCTTCCTATTGCCCTCTGAGTGACCAGCAGAAAGCATCTGGTACTCAGATTCTTATCTTCTGCTGTGATGTATTATGTGCCTCTTTTCTGTCACGTCAGATACTTGGAAATTGTGCCTTTCATTTCCCGAGTATTTTCCAAATGCTCGCCATCTCAAGAAATGCAGCAGGAATCTACAGAAGCTGTGCAATACTTGTCACTCAATATGATGTTGCCTTTTTTCAGTATCAGGTCTGGAATTTCAGTGGGTTGTAGAGCCTTATTCTTTAACCAGTCACTTTCCATTTTGCACACCTTATTATAGTCTATATGTATTGCAAATGAGCTGCCAAACCTCACCAGTAGTTGCATACTCTGTGTTTAGGTTTCAACTGACCTTCTGTCCCCAGGTATATAGACTTTATCCAGCTTGTGATACTAGCTTTAAAATCTTCTGGGATTGTTGTGGCATGCTCATTTAAACAAAATTCAGTCTTGCACAAACCCATTTCTTCCCATCATACTTCAATAGGAAAATGATCATTTGTGTCACTTCCTTCTTGTGATCTGACAAATCCTGAAATGCAATTTTTAACTATTCCACACACACACACACACACACACAACTGTTACACTTCTGAATACTTTCGAATCGTCTGGAGACTTTGATGCAAAGATGCCAAGACTTTTATACATGTTGGTAAGCATCTGTGTGATACTTGGGAGGCTATGTCTTGCTTGCTGTATGTGGAATCCTTTTTGACTGTTCAGTTGTCCTGTTCTCACCTTGCAGTGTCATGAGTCATAGCAGAAGTGTACAGTCATCAGCAGCACTTTTTAAAAAGTGTCATTAGAGGTTTTCTAATGGCTCATTATCAGAGTGCTTATCCATCCCCTTTAATTGTGGAATCATTCCATTCTGAAAAATCCACAGCCAGAAGCTCCTCTAACAGCTGAGTGTTTTCTCCTCTTTAGCTGTCAAGGGTCTAAGCAGCATGGGCTTCTAGCTGCACTTCAGTACTCTACTGAAGCATTCTCATGTTCTTATTAAAGCAGCTTTTCTGTGGAATGGCCTTGGTTAACAGTTCTCTTCACTCTGTCAAATGCCTTCTTGTGGGTTTTTGATCATTTTCCATGCTGTTTCAGTGCGCACACATTCTTTCAAAGACTCACAGACCTCAAAGGGGTAGGAGCAAAGCTGAAGAGAGAATGCATTGTTCTTAGAAACCCTTGGGCAGCTTGTAGATTCTTTGGCCTGACCTTGCTCTTAGAGGGCACAATAATCACAAGTTTATTGCTAGGTATGACAGAACTGCAACCGTGCACATGCAGATGGTATATGCGTGTGCATACAGACTGATTTGATTACATGTCTGTCCTGGTTTCACTGGGACAGAGTTAATTGTCTTCCTAGTAGCTGGTACAGTGCTGTGTTTTGAGTTCAGTATGAGAAGAATGTTGATGACACACTGATGTTTTCAGTTGTTGCTAAGTAGTGTTTAGATTAAGTCAAGGATTTTTCAGCTTCTGATGCCCAGCCAGCAAGAAGACTGGAGGGGCACAAGGAGTTGGCACAGGACACAGCCAGGACAGCTGACCCAAACTGGCCAATAGGGTATTCCAGACCATGCGATGTCATGCCCAGTATATAAACTGGGGGGAGTTGGCCTGGGGGGGAATCACTGCTAGGGAACTAACTGGGCATCAGCCGGTAAGTGGTGAGAAATTGCATTGTGCATCACTTGTTTTGTATATTCCATTCCTTTTATTATTATTATTGTCATTTTATTATTGTTGTTACTATCATTATTAGTTTCTTCTCTTCTGTTCTACTAAACTGTTCTTATCTCAACCCATGAGTTTTACTTTTTTTTCCCCCAATTCTCTCCCCCATCCCACTGGGGGAGGTAGGGGGTAGTGAGTGAATGGCTGAGTCGTGCTTAGTTGCTGGCTGGGGTTAAACCATGACAATGTCCTTCTGTCCTCCTCATCCAGGTTCCATACTAGTAAATGCAGTTTTCAAGACCAGTCTCCGCTATGCTCAAACTCTTCCAGATTTGCAGCGGTTCTGTAATACCGCTATTCTATTGTCACATCCCAACTTGCTATAAATGTTTGAATATAGAAAACTGAAATAAGAGCAATTTGCAAAGAAAGTTTTCTGGTCTTTGAGTAGGCAGGAAAATGGAAAAAAGAATGAAGCAAAGTGAGGGGATTTTGATCTACAGAATTATCTTTACTTCCAAACAAGCATTTTCTCTACACAGGAAAGACAGAGAGTACTATTATATGGAGACTTTTTCTTCTGTTAAGATACTTATATAAAGTATACATAAAAGATTAGTTTCACATCTGTCTTAATTATTTCTTCATATTTGATGCTTTTCTTTTGCAACAGTGATTCTGACTTTTTGTAATCTCAAACTTATGTTTTCCTAGAATAATTTTTTTGTTTGCTTCATTTTCTTTAGCATGTAATGTGAACACAACTCAATGTGATTGAACATTTATGGAAGCAATAGATCTAAGTGAAGCAGTGGTGAGGGATTATGACACACAAAGTCTATAGAGCAATCCAGGTGGTGCTGAGGACTCATCATCTCTATGTTCCATGTTTTTTTTCTTTATTCTAGCTCTAGTCCAGTACCGTGGGATAAATGCCCCCTAACAGGTGGATTGCATAAGGGTACCTCCTGGACTTTGTTGTATTGTTTAGTTTCATCCAGAAGGATGAAAGAATGATACATCCAACAGCTTGTGTGGTCTGAGACTTCTCTATAAGGTGCTTTAAAGCAGAGTAGGTATTATCAACGGATTCATTTCAAAAGCACACTTCAAATCCTAACTGAAACACTAATGTAGATGCATCCACTTTGAAAAAAAAAACAAAACCAAACAAACACACACACACAAACAAACAAACAAACAAACAAAAAAAAAGGAATTACTGTGTTGCATTATCAGACTGAAAATCCAGCTTGGAGTTTGTTATCCATGAAGCTGCCATTGTCAGTGTGGGATCTTATCAAAAACCACATAAAAGGGAATCAGTCCCCAAGGTGTATATTATGCAACACCACTCTAGGAGTGGGCAGGCAGTGGTAAAGCAACCTAGCAGCCTTATTACTGGTTAATAATTTTCAACAAGCTTGTCTAGGTAAGAAAATAACACAAAAGACAATCTACTTGATATAGAATTAACAGGACAAAAAAGTTTCTTGTACTAGTAGACCGAGTTAATATGGATAGAATAACTCTTCTCTGAATCTTACTGTGCCCAGATCACACTACGTATTTTTGCATGCTAATTTCCCTGTGTTCTTGAACAGTCCTGCACCTGTCCTGTGATTCAAACCAAAGTATGAACATTTTCCTAACTATTTTGTAGTGTTTATACAAGTGTTGGTAGAAAACAAAAGAAGTTGCGTTGTGGGAGGGATTACAAAAATGAATGGTTCATGTGAAACTGAACTCTAAGATAGATAGGTTAGAACTAGGTTGGCATTGTGGGGGGTAAATCACTAAATAAACCACTAGAAGCTTTGCTTTTGACTTCAGTTAGTTAGGTTTTGCCAAAAAATTTTGAAATTTCCTTTTGATCACAAAAGTAAAATATAACTCAGGAAACAAAAAAATACTCTTAATAAATTAAAACATTTTGGTTGAAGAAATACCCCCCCCCCCCCCCGAGTTCAGTCAGTCCAGATACAGGCCATGTTTCTTTTTTGTTTGAAAATGATAAATCTTTATCTGTGTATAATAACTGACTTATACTCTGCAGTGCAAGAACATATTTTTTTTGTCATCAGATTCCATCTTCCCCTCCCTCCCCAAAGTTACATCATTTCAGCTTTAAGTGCTTTGTCAATATATGGAGGAACAGCAGGATAAAGCTCTTAGAATGTTATACTTTAAGCACAGAACCATTTGAGGTTTAATGCATATTTCTAACATACAGTAAGGGAAGATAATATTCCTCTGGTTCTTAAATAATCCATGTACATTTCTTTTCAGACTGGAGTGCTCTATTAGCTGAATAGAACACCATCATGTCTTCAGGCAACTTGTATTATATATTCAATGACTGTAGTTTAAGCTAAAACATCAAGATTAAGCTCTCCAAAACAGCCTAAGGGATTTAATCTCGTTATACTCAGAATGAAGAATTTCACTGGGATCTGGGTCCCTAACTCCCTTAGGTGTGTTTAAAATGCTAGCAAAATTTCCCATTTTATGAAAATCAATTGGAAAAAAAAGTTACCTTAATGGCTCTAAGTTTATTGCCTACATGGTTTGTAGGTCACATCTGATAAATTGTAACTTGAATTATCTGCTTTTCCTTTAATGTCAGCTAACTATTCAATTGGACTTTTTTGCCATCACTAGGAAACTTCGTGCAAATCAGGCATCCAACAGGTTTACTTGAGACAGAGCTAAACTACAACTCCAACTTAGATACTTTTGCCTTTTGCTGACACTCATAAAAACACTAGAATATAGATAGGAGAATTTTCATACCTTGGTTTGAATTTAATAGAGGTGATATGTTTAAAATGAAATTGATTTTTAAATGTTAAATGTGCAAATGTCCCTGGAAAGATGATCATGTCTAAAAATCAGATATTCTAATAAGTGAGCAAATGTAAAAGAAGGAGCCAGTGCTTAGGTTTTTGCTAATGGCACTGTGCAATGTCCTTACAGTAGAGAAGTTTTTAATATATATTGTTATCAGCTAGCCATGAGATTATGGTCTGTATTCTGAAAAGGCTGACACATGCTTAATGTTACTTCTCTGAAGGTGAATGGAGACTAGCTGCTCATGTAAGCAAGAGGGGAGACCAAAACCAATCTGCAGCCCCTATACCTGTGGAGGGTGAACCTAGGGAGAGAAACTGTTGAGCAGTGAACAAGCACATTGCATTTCTTTCATCTGAGCCACCAGTTAGTTCTCTTACCATAATGGCAGTTGCTAAGTCTCCTAGTTTTTCCATCCCTTAACACCTATAGGTTTTACCAACATGTTGTTAAAAATACTCCTCTTGTAAGCAGGAGCTGTTCTGTGGTGGCCAATTCCTGTAGACAGATGAGTTTGTAGACCTTTTACTTTTATTAGAAGATAGATAGATTCTGAGCCAAGAAATGTAACATCAACAAAAATAGAAAATGCAGAGGAAAACACTTTAAGTAAATATTTGATGAAATCTTACTCATGTAAGAACATCTAGGCAATGGTAAATGTTGACATTATTGTGGGATAGAAGACAGATATTAGCTATTAGATGTAGTTTAGGACTAATCAGTTAGGGCATATCTTGATGCCAAGATAAAATTTAGGTCACTAGATATGCTGTCATTATGTCTGATTTTTTTCCACTGCTGCAATCAGTCTTGAGGATGTTCATACATAAGTAAGCATAGAAGCCTGAACTTTCAGATACCAGATAGTCCTCTTATGATCTGACAGAATAAAACATATTAAAAGTAAATGTAATTTGTCATCAAAGGCTCAGATACCAAAGTACGGTGTACTGATATTGAAAATTTATGTAGCTTGTATTGCTAAAGGTAATTATCAGAAAATTACACTTCATTTAGTCTGTGTACTGGAAAAAAGCTTTAGGAGACATTTCATTTTGCACTATATCCTTTTAGCAACAAGAGAACTGAGTACAGCTAACCTAACATCTCCAAAATGATAATAAGTTTTCCAATTTGTATGAATAAAAAATGTGATGAAGTTGTAATAAATGCAATTATCTCTCTGACTTACAAGCCATTTAATGTATGCTGAGGTCTAATTCAAAGATTTAGATTCCTTTCACTTTTCTTTTTAAGTGAAGTAGTGCTGTTTATTCTAACTATAGAACATTGGTATCTATCCACAATTAAAAAAATAATCAAATAAAACTTGATCAGACATGCAAAATGAGGTGCTCCACTTTTTTTTTTCTGAATTAGAGAGATTGGCCGATGATGCTGTTGACATGCCACTTGGGACTTGATCCTGTACAATATTTCTCCGTATTTTCATATGGAGAAGGAACAATTATGGTGTTATAAATGAATGCACAGTTTTTATGAGAACACTGATAAGGCCACAGCTTTTATCCTCATGAAATAGTGATGTTCACACAATGAAATTTCTGTTTTAATAATCCATCACACTGTTAACACTGAGAACAGTTGGAATGCTCCATGGTGTTCAATAGGGAGTATTATGGTTCAGCACAAGTGTCTTAAAGGCCACTTACCCATATATCTCTCCATTTCTAGGAAGACATGCACTGTGCTGAAGTCCAATCCATTATATCAGTTGGTATGGGTCACCTTCTAACTGATGTCCATTGCTTTGTAGTTTCTGAAGCATCACATGTTTTGTTCGGCTTTGGTCTTTTCATTGAGACTGTGTGGTGTAGTGGCTTCCCTCCATTTTAGATCATAGAAACACTAACATGAACACGATCATCTTTAAGCACTTTTAGTGTAACTTCATGTAGCACATTTTTCATGTACTGCAGTCTTATAACTTCTGTTGCGTTACAGGGTAAAGAAGTTTGGCAGAAAATAAAGCCCTTTTTGCATTCCAGCTTGTCCTCAGGTATCAGAGGGGGTGGGGGTAGCTAGGCTTAGATTCTGAGTGATACCCAGTTCAATGCTGTAAGTCTGGTCGCATTCAATATATATTGAACTATCATGATTATGGATGCACTAATAGCGTAATATACTTTCAATCTAGTCGCGTTCAATGAACTAGAACAGCCAGACTTAAGAAGTGTGGTCGCATTCAACAAACTATCATGGCTAGATTTTAATGAATAGTACAGTTTATTAAAGCAACAGAAGTACAGATTCTTTTGGATTGCAGTTGATAAATACACTGTCTGCAAAGCACATGCAAATAATAATACAGTCGACTACAAGCACACTAAATTATGGAAAAACTCTACAGAGATTTCTAAGTTTCCCAGGGAAGCACTCAGTATAACTGAGGGTCTGAATCTTACCCAATAGGCGTCCCTATGGGGGGGAAGAGAGGTTCAGCCTGCCGACTGATCCCAGAAGCCGGTGATGTCCTCCCGACTTGTCTATGATGGCATCTTCCCTGACATTTCTCCCTCTCTTAAGCTCCTTTATACTATTTTCCTACTTTTAGGTGGAGTTTGAGTGACTCTAGTCATACATACCTTTATTATGATTGGTATAAAATCTCCTCGCTTTACTTTTAAAGGTATAAGCTAGAGAAATTCAGAGCACATGCTCAGTGAGGGGTGGTCACACCTTGAAGGCGGGTAGCCTTTGGGATGGAGGTGTGTTTTGGTATTATAATGAGACTATAATGAGCAAAGTGCACCCAGAGGACATGATTTTGACAGAAAATGAATAACTGCTGTTCAGGACTGGCTCAGGATAACAACTATGCGGTTTATCAGTTCCATAATACCATCCAGTTCCCACCCCTGCGGTGATACCACAGAGCCTGGCCGCGGTGTTTCTGCTCTGCTCCACCCTCCGTGTTGTTTCTCTCAGAGTCAGCGTACCAAGCCCCCCTGGTGTTGCTAACATCTAAGGTGGCAGGTTGTGTTGCTTAGGGAATTACCATGGAACAGATTCCTTGCATATCTACTGCTTTCCACCCGGAAGGTTTACCTTCCCATAAGAGGTAGACATATCAATAAGTCATCTCCAGCAATTATTACACAAACTTCCTCACATTTTTTTTCTCAGTAGTATAATGGTAAATCTAATGCTGCTGCCCAAAAATACACAGGTGAAAGAGATCCCTTCTGTTCATAGCCTTCTGAGTAGTGCTGCTCATCCTCACGAATAGATGTAATTTCTGTTGTGAATCTTTTCTGCTCACCTGTTACACTTCTGAATAATTTGTTCTGTTGCATAATTCTTAGCATTTACACTTCTTCAACTTACCCCTTTTTCTTCTTCCTTTCCATTTCTAGGTTCTTCTTTACTTAAGAACCTTCATTAGTAGTCGCTGGGGGTTATTACAGATGCAAGTCAGAACTACATACCAGCTCTCTTCTCTGAATCTAGGCATCCCTCCACAGGAACCAGGACAAGCAGGGGCACATGCAGGTGAGATAAGCTCTCAGCGTGCACCTGGGATGCGGGGTCTTGAGGTACGTTGCAGAGTGTACCCCTGCAGTGTAAGCTCAGCTTACAGAGAAGTCAAATGTGGAGCTTATGAAGACAGTAAGTGTTAAATCTTATTGTTATTGAAAGAAATGTCTTATGGAGTATAAGGAAGAGAACGGGATGGCTAAAGTCAGGTGACACAGCACTTTTCTGCAGTTTTGATCTCGTGGTGCCTGGAGGAAACAGCATCCCTTCCACCTTGTCCACAGCAATTATTAAAAAGGCAAAGATAGAGCTTGAATGGAATCCCAAAATGTTTGGTTGGCAAGAAGCAACTAATGGAAATTGCTGAAGATAAGAGCATATTTTCGGTTTTAACTATGTGTTGGATTTACATATCTCCCACAAAATAGCACACCCTTCTGGCAAGAAGTATTTTTCTCCATGGGGGCTGTGTTGATTAAAATACGCTGAGTTTTAGTATTTGTCTTATGAAAATGTCGGACAAGACTATGTGATATCACATGCTTTTATACTAAAGCTCACTTGATAAAGCGCTTTTCCAAACATGAAAGACTGAAGCACAAGTCATGTCTTCTATGGACATCTCTATGGATATCTTTTCCTCCTACGTAATGGTTGAGTTGAATAGTCAAATACTTAAGCTTATGGAATACAATAAGGGTGGGCATATTCTTGTTGAAGTTTTCAGCTTTGCATGAAATAATTAAATATTCATTGAATCAGAAAGAGAATGACTTTACCGGTTAGGGAGGAATAATAAGAATTGCACTCTAGTCCTTTGTTTTGATAATACCTTAATATGAAATTCTTTAATATGAAACCCATAAGCATTCATTGGAAAAGGAACTGAAACTCAGGTCTCTCCTTTTGTTATGAGGCTAGAGTAATTCTCATTACATCAGTCTATTTACTATCCAATAAATATTTAATTATATATGCATAATGAAAATTTCAACAAGGCAGAATTAGAAAGCCCATTCCCCATCTTCAAAATACTCTGTAGTTTGTTAGTGAGCACATACACACTAGAGATTCAGGTGACTCATGCAGAAAAAATATTTGAGCTAGTTCCCCGACCTCCTGGGTGCTGAACTCCTGGATTAAACCATAGCTCAAAAGATCTTGCTCAGGTTTTTTCATTCTGTTCCTGTAGTTGCTTCAGTGTGTATGCAAAGTATCATGAAGTCCATCTAACTGCAAGAACTAGTTAACAGTTGTCAGTGAGGTATGAAGTATGTAGCCACTCCAGATTTACACAATCCATTTGTTAGTACAAACACTGGGAACTGCATTTCATGATCGTGAATGAAAGAGATACTAACCTCAAAAGCTAGTCAGGCTACCTTCAAACAATAGAATAAAGAGTATAAACATGTATTCTTCCTTTATCTTCCTCTCTTTCACCTTCCCTGCCTGCCCCCACCCAAATGCTTGTTTCAAAGATCTTCTCTGCTAGGTTTCTAAAGGTGCAGGTTTTGACGTTAATGGTTTCACCTGAAGGACTGATGTCTACATTTATGTAGTGTTAAATGTTTATCCACGTTGACTGCTAAAGTTCACTTATTGACAAGATACACAATCAAAAAGAAAGAATGCATATTCCTCCGTGCTATGAAGTACATTTCAGTGAGTTTCTTAAGCATTCATCTTTTGTAACAGCTACATAGCTTGCTCCATTATCTTTAAACAGGCTATGCTTTTACTTGAAGTTAGACAAGAAATTAGGTACTTGGCTCAATCAGGACCATAAATCTTAGAAGAAATTTAGTATTACTGTCATTGGTTAAGCAGTTGATTGTTACCCAACGAGTATTAACTGTGTTTTTTATGCTGATGGTGATGCACTTTATGCAGATAATTAAAGAAGAGCTTCAGTTTTCATTATACGCTTAAGTATCTTCTCTTCTCAATCCAGATTAGATTTAATAGAGCTATTTGCATGCACATTTGATTGATTTGGAGGTTTGGCATGCAAACAAATTGACATTGTTAAAGTTATTGACTGACTTACCCTGTATTTCCTTATTTTATTGACTTATTGAAATATTGTCAGCACTATAACAAGCCTTTTAGCTAAGTGCTAAACTTGAATCAATAAGTTTATTACTGTAATATTCATGGAATGACTAAACAATACAGATCTTAAGGGGTTTTCACTGAATTTATGAATTAGTAGTATAAGTTTTTAAATGACGAATCACTGATTGAATGTTAAAGCAAACAGCAAAATCTTGTTTTTTCACATATATCTAAATATATGGGTAATACCAAACCAAAATAAAAAAGGCAGGTTTTGTTTGAATTTAGCAAATAGAATCATTTTTATACCAACAATTTACAATTCTCTCAGAAACAATTGTGCAAAGCTTGCATGAGAGTAGTTTAAAGAACTGCTCATCCATGTGGCAAGTTCATGGTGCAAAAAGTAATGGGGACATCTGTACATCTCAGCTGTACAAAAAGGTTTTAGCACTGGATTTATTCTGAGGTATGCTAGTGGATGATTTGGGCTCTTGGTTTTTAAGTTATTTCTATTTATGTTCTAATAGGGTAAAATAGTGATGATAAAAAGAAAGGCTTGGATGAATCCTGGGTAGCAAGTTTTACAAATTTATCAAAGGAATTTAAATGTTCAGTACTCACTAGTCTCTCTGACTGACATGACAAACACTGTTTCTAAAGATCTTGTATGTGTTGGTATTTTGGGAAGATTATTGCTGATAATAAAAAATGGAAGTTACTGAGTGGCATGAAGGTGTAGATGGACTATCATCCACATCATCCGTTGATGGACCTTCCACATCCAAAGCTTCATACTTGTTGTACAGAGTCACCTAGGAAGGCGAGGTGGGCAAGGAGGGGTTTGCTTTCCGCCTCCAGCGTGGACTTGCCTCCATTCACTCCTTTCCTCTAAGCTACTGCCTTCAGCCTGGTGGGGGGGATACAGGATGCCCTTGATCTTGTTTGGTTTTTTTTTTCTGGTGGCTATTCCTGTTTCTGCCTCAGAGAGGGCAGAGCGTGGTTCCACCAGTCTATCTCTTTCTCAGACTCCCTGATGCTCCTTAACCTTCCTCCTTCCTCTGGCAGCTCTGCCCCCAGGCTGAGCAGGCCATCCATTTGGTCACACCTCACACAGCCATTCTCACCGCTGCCGTCTGCTACCAGCGAAGGGCTCTGGCGCAGCCTGAGACCTAGAAGGCTGCACGTTTTCCTGGGAGCTCTCTCTGCGTTGCCCCATCCATTCTGGTGAGCGCAGAGAGCGTAGCTTTCTGCCGGGTGGATGCCATAGCTAAGCTCCTTCTGGGAGGGTGACGACCACCGCTTGAACTCACCCCTTGAGCCGGTAGGTTGGCCATGCCCTTCCTGCGCGCCCTTCCGTGGCCGTGCCAACCGCCGTGCCACTCCCCGGCCGCCGTGCCGTGCTCTGTTCGCCCGCCCTGTTCGCGGTGCTCCTGCCCGCTGGCGCTCTGCTTTTCATAGGTGCGGGGATGGTCGTGGTTGCTCTGGCCATGCCCAGACCTCATCAGCATCTCCTGTGAGAGCCGCTTGCCGGCTCCTGGAGGGTGTCTCCGCTGCCCTGGTGTTTCCATGCCTCAGGAAAGGTGCTGTGCGCCAAGATCTGCTGCTCCGCTGTGGGTCGGGCCAGCTCCAGAGCAGCACCCCTCGTCCAGGACTGCTTATGAATTCTGGAGAAAAAAACAGAAATATACCGAAAGAACAAAAGGTGCAAATACCAAAATATATAGTAGATATAACTTCTTCTCATAGATGATGTCGAGAGCAAAAATCGTTACCTCAGACAAATGCAATATTGTTTTAGGGAACTAAAGAGTAAATGTATGAAGGCACTTTTAGGCTTTCTTGCTCTTAGTCTTGGAAGGCACAAATTCATGAATGAAATTCTGTGCTTCTTCACTCCCTTCCTTTTTCCCTAGAGAGTAGGAAAAACCCCTTTGACATTAAAGGATCACTTCATATAGGTTGTATACAACATATATGAAAATAGTGACAGAGTCTTCTTTTGTTTCAGTTAGATATTGGTCAAAAACTTACCTGTGCTGGGGGGTTTAGTTCTATTAGATATCTGTCAGATGTGTCATTTAAAACGAAGTGTATAACTAGGTAGAAAAACTGACCAACCAATCTAGGACCCACAGGGGTGGAGGGACAGTAGATTCTTCATAATGAAAAGCATGGTTTCTCTTGTAGTAATTGCTTGAGGAAAAGTAATATTGAATGCTTTTTCTAGTGAAAATAATATAGAAAATGAAGTAGGTTGAAGATATGCCTTCAAGTTTGACTAAAACCAGCTGAACATTACCTTAAAACATTGGGGGGGGGGAACTGTGTTTGATATGAATGCCATTCTGCATGGTTTCCCATACTTTTATATAACTGTATAGATCTTGATAAAAAAAAATTAAAATGTATAAAGAGGAAAAGTTATTAAAGGCTAAATTCATAATGTTTACTTGTAATTTCTTCATCTGTCCCTTACAGCTCTTTTCTGCTGCAGAACATGGTTGCTCCACACATACTCCAGGAGAAGGGCCTGTGCTTTTAAGGCATGTTTAGCAGATATAAATTGCACATCAAATGGCAGTCTTTAACAAGTTAAATAAATCAAGAAATAGCTTCTATCAAAACTAATAGTAGTGAGTTGCTGTAAATTCAGTAGTACATGAGAAGAATCAAATAAAATGGGTATTTGTAATGCATTTATCTGCATGATAGTAGATGTCTTTGATTGTAAGGGCTGCTAATCCATTGACTAATGAGCCTCTGAGACAACTTTTTCAAGAAGACAATAATACTTCTTTGTGAACAACTATATGTTGGTTTTTAACTGTCTTTAAAACATTCTTCTCTGTGGAGTAATGCAGAAAAATATAATAAGAACTGAACGGTTTATCAAGCTACATGTTACCTGTGGTGGCTGGATCAAAGGCATATGGGTGTGATTCTTCCTTCATTCTCTTTTTCCAGTGATTTTGGTATTCCAGTGCAATTAATAAAAGGGAAGTCACATGTTAAATGTGATGAGTTCTTGCCATTATTTTCTTCTTATTGATACTGAAGATAAAATTTTAAAGATGGTCTTGAAAACGAGAGAAAATTCTGCGATATTCACTAAGAGACAGAGAAAAACTCTGAAATATTAATTAAATATTATAATGAAGTAATTTTCTCATGCTTGGATTTATTTGTGTGTTTAATTTCCAGGACCATATCAGCAAGCAAGGTTCCCAAAAGCATACATGTGCCTTTGAAAGTCAAAGGCCAGATGCTATATATATATATATATATATATATATTTAAACCATTCCAGTGCTATTCATTTAAATGCAATTATAAGAGCTTATGTTTATCTGAAGATTTTCCCAGGATTTCACACTCTCAGAGAAAATGTCCTGTGGGGACATTCAGTCAGGGAAAAGAAGCAATTTACTTTGACTTATTGGGTCAATCACAATCAATGGGTGCATCTTGAAGATGTACAGTCTATAAAGCAAAATTTTTTGAAAGACGTTTGTTGAATACATTTGAATAAACAATTCATTAGGGAAAACTATGGTCTGCTCGCAAATTATACAAGCAGAAAAAGAGATTTAATTGTCTAATAAATAATTTGCTAAAAATTATTCCTTCTTCTATATTACCATCTAAGATTTCCTTTAAAATTGCTTTTTGTTAACTCATTTCCACATAATTACTAGTCCCATGATGGTACACACTATACTGATTTTTTAAGTGGTCTTAAAAAAATACTTGAGATATATACCTTGCATGTGTTACATTTTATCATTAAAATATTTTTCATCTCAATAAAGAAGCTGATGCTGTGGTTCTTTATTGTGAATAGGTTCTATACAAATATATGCATTTTTCATTTAATGCTCAGGTTTTGTACCTAGTGAATGCACTTGAATGTTGTGTGTTCCTTTTTTTTCAAAAAACTCAGTCATAGGTATATATTTTAACCCTGAGCCAGTCAGTGGAGTGTAATACCAGCATCACGGTCTAAAAATAAAATACTTCATATTAAAGCAAAGGATAAAGAATCAGGGAAAGAACTTTGGCTGTAGCCACAGACCTTTCACAATAAATGACAAATCACAGTGTAAAATTTTGTGTTGGCCACTTATTGAGTAGACAGCTGGTACAAAATATTCACATAACAGTATCTGTACACCTCCTGTCATCAAATTCCCCCAGGCCAAATATGCTGGATGCTGGCAAAATGATGCCTATACTCATTTTCACTGATAAAAATAAGCATTGTTCAAAAAAGTACAAAATTATTTTGAAATTCTTTTTTTGTAACGATCTAGTGATTTTTAGGCTGCCTCTTCCACTTTCAGAACTATATTTGGATTTTTTTTTCTTTTTCTTTTCTTCCAGGTTATGTCATCAAAATGACATTTCTCATTATCTTTGTGATTTTTTATTAATAAGAAGGATCTTTGAGGTTAGCTCATCTTGGTGAAGATGGGAATATAATCTAATATAAAGAGATAATAAGCTGGCTGCACAAATCTGTTTCCTTGCATAATAAGTCTTTCCCTTTTGTGAGGTATAGAGTGATATATTGCCCTCTTAATTGAAGCTCTGGAAGTGTTTACTGACCTAACTTACCTGCTGCAGAACATAATAGAGGAAAGTTTCAAAAAATATTTATATTGTCTGAGTCATCTGGAAAGCTTAATTAAAGGAAATCCATCAAGCCCACTTCACTCTTCAAAAAGTGATTAAACACACTTTCCACTCTGATAATTATGCTATTCAGACCTTTTAACTGATTAAAGCCCTTTCAAAAATAAATTATAGACAAGATTTACTGTGCTTTCAAGATAAAAAAGAAAGAAAGAAAAAGAAAAAAAAAGCCTTCTGAAAACTGGGAAAAATTAGATTAATGTGTTTCCAAATAGATGTGGATTGCAGTATTTTTTTCCAGTGTTCTGGGGGATGGGATCCACGATACTTGTCTTTAGACATAATTTTATGTCTAGTTTGTATCAGTGCATTGCCATCTACTTTTTTTATGCATTTACCTCATATTCATGCTTAAAAGTTCTTATAAGTAAGACCTCAAAAGCCAAGTCACAAAAGAGATGACATGGAGCCTGAAAGAGATTATGAACCTATTTCAGACTCTAATGAAGTCAATGAAAAGCATCTTAGTGACCACAGCAGACTTGGAATCAGTCCCTAACATGATTGTGAAGTACTATCTAGAAAGCATAAGATTTTAAACTTAAAGTTAAAAAAAGGGTACAGAACATGAAACGTCAGGGTGGCTTATGTCTGTCAAAAAAACCCAGATGCATTGTGAAAAGTACCTTATCGTGATATCTTTGCTGACTCATGTTTAAACAGTCTGTAACAGCCCCTGTAAGTCAATAAAGGAAGGAAACTGCCTGAGCTCCGAGTACGAAGTATGTAATGAGAATGAGAATTTAACTACCAGATAATCAAGGTCTGATCCAATTCTCATCAAAATCAATATGAAATGTAACTGTTACCTTATAATTTCCTTTGTTGAATGATGAGGTCTACAGAGCTGCAACAATAAAGTTTTGCTAATGACATTGGAGACGAGACTGTCAGTTAATGTCTGTGAAGATGGGCGCCACAGTCCTGCAGCTACAGCTGAGACACATACATAGTTTCAGAAATCTCTAGACAGGCTTACAAGGATAGAAAAGTAACAGATTAAATAGAACATTTAAACTTCACAGGAACAAGTGAAGTTTGATGAATACCAAACTCTGAACGCCAATTATTTACCACTTTTGGTGCTAATTAATCACAGTTTGCCACAGTTTGGTTCTGTGGACAGACAGAGAAAATGGTTGTAGGCAAGGACAGTATTTTCCACTCAAATTTGGTTTGGGATCATGCATTAATGTTACTGGAGGAATGTCCTCTGAAGGAGAAAGATGATACTACAATAGGTCCAGGTGGAAAGAAACAACTTTCACAAACACTAAGATCCTGCAGTGAAGAGCGCTTATCTTCAATATAAAGCAACGATATGTGGTAACTGGATGACTATTTATTAGAAATAAGAGAAAATGTGAACCTACATGGCTGTCTAACTCATAGATATCTCTGAATGTGGCTCAAGAGATTCCTCTTCATGAAATCTCTAAAAACCTAAGGAAACAAGCCCTGATTAGATGAGATTATATTTTCTCTACTTTAAAAAGTTTCTGGATCTCTTTTATGTTCTACTAAGTGGTAGAACAGTGCTCTGGCCTACTCAAGATCTGTCAGAGAATATGATAAAAAAACAAAACATTTACTCATCTGAACTAAGCAATGCAATATTTGGAGATGCTCCAGTTGAAACTGAGTTTTGGTTTCCTTTTTATTTGTGCTGAAAACACTATGCTCAGGTGAACTGAGCAAAGTTCTTCCACCACTTGAATGACCTGACAATTTTCCTGAAGTGATGAAATTTAAATGAAGTTGAGAAAGAGGAAGAAGAAGAACTACATTTAAAAAAAAAAAAAAAAAAAAGAAATCAGGAAACACTTGTTCCAGAACAAAAAGAAGCATATAAGTGGGAGTGGGTAAACACTAAAGCGTACTTTGATATTTCCCAAGCGCTCTTTTTCTCTAGTCAGAAAACTCGTCGAAGATTGTATTTCCACCCCAGGACTGGTGATCTACAGATAAATTGTCAGCTTTGTTATGCAGAACCTCTATTTACTGGATCATGTATGCTATGATTTTGACTTTGTATCACATTGAAGTAAAGAGATTGTGAAAAAATGTGGGTCACATTTAGCAGATGCTGTCTGCATTTTCATGAATTTTAATGGCAGTGTTGTAAAACAAAATGGCAAGGACCCATTACGCTTTCACAAAAAAAGAAGCAGAAACAAAATTTGAGAGACTTTTTGGACAAAAGTGAATTACAAGCATCTTTCAAAGTCTTGAAGTCACACAGTCCCCTTTCTAATGGCATTTGTAATTTTTTTAAAGTATTTATCATTAATTTGATTTTTTTAATTGATCTTTGAAGTAGTTGAGGTCAACTACTCATCTGCTGTCTTTTGATTTATTTTTATAGGTTGAAGGGATCATAACTGCAGTACTGTCGCACACTTGAATTGCTTGTGTAAGCATGTGAAAACTCTCAAGGTGCTAGGTGACAGTTCCTGAATATTTATTTGTGTTAGCTTGTCCCTCACCCTCTTCTTGCTTCAGTAGTCTTCATGTCTGTAGAAGGGGGCTGAGAAAGTATATCTGCCTGGATTGAGCCACCGGTTATGAGAGGAGTGTGTTGTTCATATGCATGTACACATGTGTTTACAGACTTAATTGGAATTAGTGCTCACACTTAGTGGGAAATTTTACTTTTACAATATAAAAATCTTTCCTTCATAGGAACAGTGAGTCCCTCAGCTAAGAGATGGGCACATTATTGTTGTCTCAAATTACGGATACTAAAATAAGCACTGTCTGGTACACACTGTGTAACAAGGGGCACTTGCAGAATGAAAGCTGGACAAAAGTAGGAGTGTGGAGTAGGCAGAAAAAAGGGATGAGGTATGAGACTCCTTATTGCCTTTGATTCTTCCATACCTGGGCTACAGTCCCTCTGCTTCTCCCTTGCTCACCGTTGAGTGCTATAGGGATTAGTGAGGCATAGAAACCTGTCACTGATATTGGATACAATAATGTGGCCGGAGAGTCATAATTGCAGTTGTAGTCTTCAGTGGAAGCTGGCAACAGCAATGATATTTTCCCAGGCTTGTTTTAATCTGACTCATTGATATTAGTATTGTTAACTAGCAGCAGCACAATTTCAAAGTAGATGAGAGGGAAAAGTCTAGTGGTCTAGAAATATGTTCTAGTGGTTATAGCATACTTTTGAAAGTGCAGAGAGGAGAGTTTCTGTTCTCCTAGGTAGATGTCCCCATTTTCTAAAAGGGCAGCGGATGCTAGGGAGAGGAGGAAGGCAAAATATATTTGAAAGGAATTATATATGTCATAAATGCTAGCAGCTAGTGGACATGGCACTTGGCTTTCTAGTGCTCTCAAGACTGGCAAGATTCTCTTGCTATCAGAATCATACTTAAGAAACTTAAAAATATACCTCTTACTGCCAAGACTGGCCAACACTGCCAAGAATTAGACACCCTAGTCATTCAAGTCTTGATGACAGATTTATTTGTCTGTGTAAAGATGACAACATCTCACTTGAAATCCAGACAAACGTGTGGGGGTTTTTTAACCATGTTCCTGAGTGTCAAAGTTTCATTAATGTCTTGAAATCCTATTCTACAGACAGAAAGTTAAACTTTTAGAAGAAACAAATCAACAGTATAGCTGTTCGCAAATTAGTTTTGCTGCATTATGCCTGATAAAGCATATTGCTTAGCAGTATATCTTGAAAAGTATTACATGTTTGTCTTTAAGCTGTTTAAAACCATCAGCTTTCTTTCCTCTTCTCTTTCTGTCCTTTGCTGTACTTTTCCAAATATCTTTGCAGTTTTCTTTGCTGTCTCAGTGCACACCAATGCAACATCAATTTGATGTTATTATCAAAGCCTTGGAAATAAAAGCTGCAGCAAGCTGTTCACTGGAGATTTGATCTCTGACAAATAAGCTTGTGTCAGTGCATCTAAAAAAAACTGAGTCCATACCTCTGTTTTCTTCCCAATAGGGTCTTGGCAGGGATGCAATTAAAAAAGGAAAATCAATCTGTGCTTTGCTGTCTGATTTCTGAAGAATGGCACTGAGCTGCCAGGGCGTGAAGATGTGGTATTGTAAATACAGAGAAGCCCTCGTGAATTCCACTTTCTTCACTGGTCTCTAAATGAGTCTGATTTATTAAAGCATTAGAATGAGAAGGAGGAAAGGCTGAGAGAAAGGGCAGTGGATTTTTTTAGCTGACTTCTGATAATTCAAAGCATGTTGTGTATTGTTTCAAAAGTACACCGTAAAAAAAAATACTTACGCCCACCAGGGATCACTTATTTTCTGATTTGTAGAAGGGCTGAACATCCATCACTAGGTAGAAAGCCTTAGGAGTTGCGGAATGTATGACAATCAAACCTTTTAAGTTTTTTTTTTTTCTCTTCTGAATGTGAGTTTTGGAACACAAACATCAAAAATGTTGGTCTGAAATTGATTTTGAGGTTCTTGCATGAGGCCAATTGTGAGATTCCCAAACCTGTGAAGTATTTTCGGCCCCAGTGCAGCAAACATTCTCATATCCACATCATATAATTTTTACCTTTTCAGTACTCCTACTGAGGTCACTGACACTACTTACCTTGGGAAACTTACACGAATGTTCAAGTTTCTGTAGGATGATGACTTTTGATTGCATAAGAATTAATTCTACAGTCATCTACTAGTTTCAGTGCAGAAAATCAAAACCATCAACAAGCTATACTAACTATACAGCTGAATTTCCTAACGGACATATTGCAATTTAAAAATGACCATTTTTCAATTTCTTAAAAAAACCCCTTAAACTCACAAGACTATTTTTAACAGCACCAGCTAATGACCCATAACTCACTCTTGGGGCTGCTCCTGCTTCAACTCCCTGAGTATCTCTGTGTTCAGAACCAAGACTTTGCAGGCTGGGCCCATTGCTGCAAGTTTAAAGGGAAGTAACATGCTTACTAAGCATACATATTTGCTTTTCAAGTGGATAAACATTTTGCCAAGTTTAGTGTTGTGAGACTCTGAAATAAAACATATAATAGTGTCCACGTTGTTTCTTTTCAATCCCATTTTGTTTAACTGCACCTGGTTTTTAGATTGCAGTACGTTTGCACAGTGCTGCTTAAGTGTTACTGGGCATGTTGGCACAGATGCTTCCAAGTAAAATAACTGTAAAGGCCTGAAGTCCTCCCTGAGTGTTGCAGCTCGCCAAATGAGAGGTGCCGTAGGTCTAAATAACTTCGGTGTCCTCCCAACCTTAAGCAAGCTCACGACCTGTTATAGTTAAGACAGCTCTTCCGCAGCGTGCCCTGGGAGCTCTGTAACAGCCCAGAGTTTGCCCGCTGGTGCCCGCTGCCGTACACCCCCTTTCTCACCGTGCCCCCCAGCAGACTTTGGCAGAGTGCTCTTTGGCAGCAGGCGGCCCAGCGCCTACGTGCCAGCGCAGTGCTTGATGCAGACGTGCTGACGCCGCAGCAGCGGGTGCTAGTGAGGGTGGGAAGGGGATCTAAGGGTCCTGTCAGTCGTCTCTCCCTTCCTCTCCCCTGTGGGAGTTGGGAGAGGACTGCTGGGGTAAGGGTATGGCTGGTCTCGACGCTATTGCCTGCATGTCCTCACCTGGAGGGTCCCCTCTCAGCTGGAGCAACGGTTGGAGGTTCCCTTCCTCCTTCTCAAACCCTCCGGCTGGCATTAGAGGGCTCATATGGTATTTGTCCTCTATACACGCTGCAAACACATGCTTTTTTTTTTTGCTTTTTTTTTTTTTTGATGTTTATAAAGTCCCTTTAACTAAGCTTGTCCACAATTCAAATTCTTCTTATGACAGAAAGTGTTTACCAGGCAGGTCGAATAATCCAAAATCTTCCTAAAACCAACAAAAGTTAAGTTCAGATGTATTTATTTTCCTTCTTAGGGGTTAGATACAGTGCAACAGCTGGGCTAAATTAAAAAGACAATTGAAAAAGTAGATTATGCTAGGACAAAGTTGCTTGATGTGTTTTCTTTTTTTCACTGAAACCGCAGTATCTTTGAAGTTTGTAAACTTGCCAGACATTGCCACTAACATCTGAATGCTTATTGAAGGTGACATCTGGATATTTACTGGTAACTTTCCAGATGAAATCTTCAAATCTGCAAAGTCCTTAGTATATTCAGGATTGGTTTTCTTTTTAAAGCATCATACTTTTATATATATATATATACACACAGAGTGTATATATCTAGATGGTTTATGCATATGTAAGTATACATATATACAAATATATGTTTACATGTTTTATATATCCAAACATATGTAAGCACTTATTTAAGAGAGAGGGATAATTCTGAGTGTTCAGTTTTACTAAGATTTATGCTTTGCTGGCCAAAACTTTAGAAAACGTTCCACCTGTGCTCAGATGTGCACTCTGACTCCTGGTCTACTACAGCAGTTTATTCCCTGCATTGAAAGTAATAAAGGCAGTCATATCCTGACAATGATTAAAACCAGCAATAAAATGACCAGGTCAATAATACTAAATTATATCAACTTTTTGTGCTTTAATATCAAAGTTCATTGAAATGCTGTAATTAATACCAAAATAGTATAACAGAACCTTCAGATAGTCTAAAAACTGAGATCATGTGATTATGCCTACCTTTAATCACATACCAAGCAAAATTCTACATACTATAGAAAACAGATTTATATTATCCTTTGCCTTAGATGGAAAATATATACAAATACGGACTGTATTTCAGTCTGTTTGCACATACACAAAATATACATAGTGATGCCAAACCTATCAGTTACAAAGGGCTGTACCTATTATTGTAATGTAGATAATATATTATCATTTAATTTTATTTAGGATTTAATTATTTTAATTTCTATAGGTGACTTTCCATCATGATGAGAAACTCCAGATATGCAAATACAGGAATTCACCTTGGAATTCCCCCCCCCCTCCCCCTCTTTATACACTGAATCTTGACTCTACTTTCCTAAAGAATCACAACCTTAGTCAAATCTTCCTTCTTTGGGAAGGAAGCCTGCCCTCAATAGCTGGAAGTGACCATGATAAACTCTGATCAGATTGGTGGCCCCAAGACATACCATGGAGTATTTCTCCAATCTCTGTCCCGCTAGTTGGGACATCAACATAGGGCAAAGAGTTAATTATTCCTATAGCTGTCACAGCTGTGTAATTGGGATCCTTTTATACATGCTTTTGCACTGTAACAGGGAGCTGGAAGCTATCTGAATAAAGAAAGTCTACAACACTATTTTATAGAGGCAGCCTGCATAATGTATAATTAATCCCCTTTAGTAATATGAGTATTAGACAAATTTATTCAAGGAAGATTAGCAGTCTGTTGGCAGGACTTTTAATTAAATAATAATACTAAATAATTTGCAGTCATATTTTCTCCTGCATCTGTAGTGTGTATTTCTCTCTGGGTCAGAGACTGTCCTCTGTTCTTGTAGAGTGCCTACACAACGATACCATTCCAGCGAGTTCTCTAGGCATATATCTTCCATTTCTGTGATGAACTGTGTGAGCTCAAAGTTGATTTTTTTATCCTCACGGACTTCTGAAAGTAGATGAAGAAAATAGTAATCAGTTCGATTGGAGTTGTCAATTAAAAGTTTCATGCTCCATGTCATTATTCATTGTTCCTCACTTTCCTTCATAGCAAAGTTATTGTAAAATTGTAAACTAAATATTTAATCTCAGGTTCTGTAAATATAAATACATGTATAAATTAATGTTTGTTAAATTAAGTCCATAAGAATTGCCCTACTGGATCTGACCCACAGCCAATATTCTGTCTCACAGTAGCTGGTAGCAGGAGGATACAAGAAACCCTTAAGTAAACAGCTGTGGAATAATCTGTGCACATTAAATCACCTCCTCATACCTAGCAGTCAGTAACTGACTTAAACCCAGTAGCATGATGTGTAAAATTAATTTTGTTATTTGGGATATGATCACACATAATAAGATGTTCTAAGCCTAGCATCAATTGTTTTATGGTTTAATGACAGTTTTCAATTGCTTTAACTGTTTCATTTTCAACATTCCAATTTACTGAATTCCATTTCAAGGTTGCTTCAGGACATGCTTTTTTGTTATGTTGCTGACTGGCTCCTGTTAGGCCTTATATCTGAGCCACTGTTCAGGAAAGGTAGAGAAATGCCTGCCTTCCTGTGAATTTTAGCTAAGCTGAACTTAGGCTGTGTGTCTTAAGCAGGGTCCCTGTTTCTTTCCCCTCATCACGTTCGCCTTCATCGTGAACGTGAAGTGGTGGAATAAGGCAGTGTCCCTTTTGGCATTGCTAGCAGAGGTACAAGGAGATGGAATGTGTGGCTCGCTTGAGCCTGATCTAGCAATCATGATGGTGTATCTTGCTAACTATACCCAAAAGAAGTGGTGAATAAGAAAACCAGAAATATGTGTTGTGACTTTTGCTAGTTTGTGTGAGTTATGCAAGAAAATGAATGAAATCCTTTGGTATAAATCAATACTGTTGTTAATTGTTGCCCTTTGTGGGGCTCCTGTTGTAATATCAGGCTTTGCTTGAATCAAATCTGTGAGCACAAAAGATCAGATTCAACATGGAGGTACCAGAAAAGCCTACGGTAAAATGAAAATCTGAAGGGAAGGTTAATCAGAAGTTTGTAGGACTCGGCACAGGTCCATGCTCTGAGGAACCATTTGAAGAGGTAAAGCTTTCTCCAGTGCTATTCATGCACAAGGAGGCTGCTAGGAAAATAGGGATTTCAGAAGACTCCTTCAGACCAGCAAATGAGAACTGGAATACCAAAGGCAAAAAGAAGATACTTTGACCCAATCAATCAGATATGTAGGTAATATGAGAAGATCCCAAATCAAAAGACTTGAGCTAAGAGTGAGTTAAATTTGGCTCGGTGTGTCACAGCAGCAAGAAGTCACCAAAGGAGGCACAGTTGAGAGGGGCACTATAGGTAAGAGAGTCAGGAAACAAATGGTATGGTAGACGACTCTGTGCCTGAAATTCAGCTAACTACCAAGAACATCTTCCACATTGACTTCCAAGAGTATGATTTACATTATGTATGTTTAACAGATGCACTCAGCCATATTTTGAGTTGGAAAAAGTAATCCTGTGTGATATTGTATGAAGGCTGTGCATCTTTTCAGCAGGTTTGGTGTGATAAGGGCCGTGGCAGCGCTGCTTTTTCTTTTGTTCATCCACTTCTGACAGCAGCATGAACTGGAAACACACTTTGGAAGGTATTTGAGCTCACATGTTTGTGAGCTACAGGTTGTTCTGAAGTGGTATGAAGTGAGCAAAATGTTAGGAAGATGTCAGCAGTCTAACATCAAGGAGCAAAGTGATTATATTCAATCAATGTTTGGCAGCAGTCAGTGTGAAGTGATGGTTCTTGGTGCCTTTCTATCTATCTTGAGAGACCGATCCAGTTTAGTGGCCAGACATCTCAGGGGAAAAATGCACAATAAGGAGATTTGGGGAATTTAAAAAAAAAATAAGAAAAAAGAAAAAAAAAGAATTGAAGTGATGGCACTGATTTGCTTCACACAGAAAACAAGGACATGGAGGACTAGTGAATACTTACAACTGAGTATTACTGTGGACAAAAGGATTAAAAAAAAGAAAAAAGATGTGATTGCAGGACTGAGGAACTGTAGAGACATTAAGACATTAAAGGAGGTGGCAATAAATTGAAAAGCACGGCTGGTTTTCTCCCAGAACTTTCAGTATGTGGGACAAAGATTGCTTTGAGAAAATCACAAAGAAGTCGCAGCTGGTATGAATGGCCTAGAGCAAATTGAAGGTGCCATGAAGGAATAAGCAACTTCTCCAACAGCAGACTGCTCAAGTTGGATGTGTCCTCACACTACTCCATGTGGCAGAGGCGTAAAGGCTGGCATCAAAACTTAAATGCTACATCAGCAATGATAAGGAAGCTGTAGTTACTTAGTTATCTACTTACCAAGTGAAGGACTGCCAGGTTTGTAAGCATAATAGAGGACAGCAAATGTAGAGGGAGGCCATGATGAGGTGGCATAATAGAATGGTATGGCATTGATCTAATGTGCTATTATTTTGAATGTAAGTATTGAATCTTCATAATTCCTTTCCTTACAGTGTCTTGGGTTGATCTGTCTTCTCAAATGCGTAGGTGTTAAAAGAGGGAGGGAACACTATGATTATCCAGTCTGGTCTGTCTAGCATAGGTTAGAGAATTCCTCTTTCCAATGGAAGATGAGAACAAATATCCTTTGTTTTTGTAGGAAAAAATGTGTAAGTGTACCTCCTGTTTCATTGGATGATATTAATGTAGGTGCTCATACCCTTTAAGGAAATTTCCTCGCTAATGACACAGTTCTGTGTTTTAGCTGAGTCTCTCTGCTAACACGAAGCAAGATGTATAGAGCAAGAATAGAGGTTTGGTGTAAGAATCACATTTTCTAATACCAAAGCAAAGAATTTAACAATAGTGTACATCAAAGAACTGGCAGTTCTCCCCAATAAAAATGCTAAATACTGTGTATATTCATCTGGGCTTATTTCTTTGGTTACAGACAGAGAATAAAGAGTAATCACTGAAGGTTAAAAGGCAAACTAGGAAGAAAGGAGATTATCTTGCCTTTAGAAGTTCCTGAATTTTCAAACTGTTTTAAAGTTACAGGATCTAATTAGTATCATTCATACTTCATATAATCCTTTGTAGCTTCTTCAAAAGATACTTCACTTGTTGGATTTCCATGCCTTTGAGAAACTTCTGGCTGTTCTGGGAAAGAGAAAAACTCCTGTTTATATGAAAAAGGGAATATAAAAAGCAGGGAAGAGTATCATGAACCAGCTTGAAGTCTGATGATGATGATAAAATCAGAAATAAAGTTGAACTAATAAAGTGAAATAGGAAGGCAGTTGGAGAAGCAATCAAAAGCAAATGAATATTAGCTGTTTATAGCTCTATGTACAGCAAGTCCCCCAAAATAAGAACTGTGATATGACCATTTATAAAATTCTACATTATAACTATTATCTTCCTGACCTATCCCCAAAGCCTTTTATTTCTTTTCTAAATGGTTTAAAGGCACTATTTTCAAACATAGGCAAATATGCCAACATATACAGTTTTTGTGACTTACAAAATTAATGTCATTTTTTTACTGCAGTGCTGTTTCAGAACAGATCCTACTACACTGCCACTGTAAAATCATTTTGCTTTATCTCATTAGCCTGTAGAGTGGTCTGCTTTCATTTAGTTCAATGGCTGATGCTGATAGCATCACGTTTAAAAATATAGTGCTAAAGATAAAGTTTATTATGTGTATGGTTGTGCATAAAGGAATACTTTTTATGATATCTCTGATTCTGGAAAGAAGCATGCCTATAACAATAAGAATTCTACATGCAGAATAAAATCATTTATTATGTCCAAAAATTAAGTTTCCTAGAGCTTTTTTAACTTGAGCATCTATCTCCCTGTTGAAAATGGCATCTTAAGAGAATTCAGAATTGCTCCAGGCTTCCCAGCCTGCATATGGAGATCCAACTCTTCATAAAGAAATCTGTTAGATGATCTGCAACATACTCAGCAGATAAAAATAAAGTGTTTGCTCTCATCATTGATCTTCCTGACTGGCAGATCATGTGTAAACAGAATGATTCTAGTCTGATGGCTTATTATATATTTACACGAGGATGATCAAGGAGAAAGTTCCCTTTAATTAGACGGTGGGACCCTGGGGGGTCTCCTGCACACTTGATTTCCCCCAGAGCAAGTCATTTAAATCCTATGAATCCTTGAAGCTCAGTAAGCCTGTTGGGCTTTGACAAGTGTCTCAGTGTCCCACAGAGGCTAAAGCAAATGCAGGTTGAATGTATTTTTTTCCCCAAAATGTGAGTGCTGTGCAGCTTTGTATCTACATTTCTAATCTCTTTTTCTAAATTTAAGGACCCGTAGATAAGATGTGTATAGAAAATAGCTAAAGTGAGGTAAAATCAGTGAAAAACAGCACTTTGATAGCAATTATAATAACTTTTTGACATGTGTTTTTAACATGCATTCAAATAGCTGCATACAAAGAAATTAGGCATTCACGATCTCCGGGCCACAGTATTTTGTCATTTATACATTTGTAAATCATGATATCAATTCTACCATTGTAAACTTACATGAGTTACTCAGGACTTAGAGCAAAACAATAGCTGTCCCATTATTATTAACATTAAAGGATACACTTCATTTTTTCCCCCAACAGACAGAATATATTCAGTAAAATTGATAATGTGGTTCTGAGGAGTTAATAATTGAAAGACAGAAATAGTGAGACTCTCCAGTATATACAGTGTTATGTGGATATTCACTTTAGAAACCATTTCAGAAGTCACTCAGCACAGGTGATAGAAAGGTGAACAGCAGGTTGTACAATCTCTACTGCTGAAGATCTCTAAGACTAGATCAGTTAAATGTCTCTCAGGATCAACGCAGGTGAACTTAAGACATGAAAATGAAGTGGATTGCCTCTTGCTATCTTTTCTAACCCTATTTTTCCATGCTATATGTGATTAAGCATTACATCACTTATAGACCTTGAGTATGGAGGGGAGAGAAAATCCATAAAGAATTGTATGTGAACACAGAGCCCCATACTGTCAGATTTGAGCCCCTATGCTCGGAACAGCACAGGGACTCTTAGTGCCATTCATCCTAAGGACACATCACCACACAAACATGGTCACAGTTTCCCTTAAATTACCACAGGACTCTCTACTCAAAAGCTTAGTTATTAGCCTATAGCTCCCTAAAATACCATCCCCTTAGAATCTCAAAGAATGTCTTGATTTGGAAATAATCCCAAACAGCATGAGAGATGGAAATGCCTGGAGGTGGTAAGTATAGAGGGATAGAATGAAACGGGGAATTAAAAACTGGAGAGTCTAAATCTACTTTTTTCAAGGATACTGGAACAAATAATCATGGACGTTTCAGTAAGCAGAAATGCAAATGAAGGCAAATTTTGTATAGGTTTGTTTCTCAAAGTTGATCTGTTATGCAGATCCTCCAGTGTCAATGAGGGGTAAACTCGTATTGCAACCTTTCCATAAAAGGGGGCAATTCTGCATCTTCCTTCTCTACTCATTTGTCTGCTTGCATTAAATTTGTAGGGATTTACTTATCATTCAGATAATTAATTTGAATTTGGCTGAAATCTGTAGGATATAACAGGCAGACACACACAGGCTGATCATATGATTGCTCCCTGATGAATTGGTTATGAAAATAAAGAACAAAGTAGGAATTATAGAGTGTATGGCTATATTATTAAATGAAATATGCCAGTGGCCATTTCCTGAGATGAAATGACACATAATGGCCCACGTCTATGCTAGTAAACTATCCAAAAGAAGATGCTCATGGGTAAGATATATCCACAAGCAAAGTCTGTGATAATTCCTAAAACTTGTCTAGGCATTGTTTGGGATAGTGTAAGCCAAAACAATGGCAGGAACTATTTTAACAACTTAGGTGACTGAGTTTCTTTGTATAGAAATAACATTGTCATAATTTAATTTGTTAGTATAGATGTAGGCAGTGCTTCCCCAATACACAGGTCCAAACTTTTTCTAAGTCTAATGCAATAATTTATTCAAAAGTGTTACTTACTACAAAGCTCTCATACTGTGTCATACAACTTATTCCACTGTAAAATTTGTAGGTTGTACATAAGTCCACAGTTCTTCATTCTTTCTCTTTAATTTTCGCAGCTTGATGATGATGGAGCCAGTGATGCCTCCTGTGTGAAACAGCATAGTGTAATCTGTGATTGTCAGCATCTTCTCCAATTCACTTTGTTGGTGTTCTGCATTAGAAACATCTTACTTATAAGCAAACATTAGTTCTGCTGAAATTTGTCTCATTCACTGCAATTGCCAGGACATGGAATGTGTCTTTGATAGCTGTCAGATTTTGGCTTTTATATGTATGTCTTGACTTCTGTGATGTTTAAGCCTTGAGGAATTTTGGTTGAACCCAGCCTTTGGAGATCAGGAACTATTCCACTTAGTTTATAAAATGATGGCACTTTTTTGTGTAGCAAAACTTTAACTATCATTGTGCTGGCTTTTGGTGTTGGATTTTGTTATTCTTCAGGGTTTGGTTTGTCAACTTGGTGATCCTGACACATGTGTGCCACCATTTAAAAAAAAAAAAGAATATAAAATAAGTCTTTAAGAAGAGTTGATATGTAGGACTAACAAAATCAAGTAAAACTGAACTCAAAGTTGCCTAAGCAAAAATGAGAGGGAATAAACGGTACAGCTTAATCAGTGTTTGTACCAACTTATAGAAACCAAGAATATTTCCTTAAAAGACAGATAGGATAGAAAGGATTTTTATTTTTTTAACATGAGCAAGCAATGATTGTCATATTGCCTTTTCATTAGCTTTCTCTAAAAACATTTGTGAATGGTAGTAATGATCTGAAACCACTTCAGAAGCTCTTGATGGAAATATTTTGGCACTAGTTTAGATAGAGGAAGCAATAACTTGAAACACAGTGGGCCATGTTCCCAGCTGGTAGAAATTACCACTGCTCCAATGACTTCCACAAGCACAGTTTACACAAGGTGGTATTAGTCCAGTAGCACTAGGGTTCTCAAATAATTGTTAAGATCATTAATGTTGCTTTGGGATTAGTATGTATGAGTTTGATGCACTTATTCTCTTAATTATGGTGACATTCTATGCTTTATCCTTTCTCTAATAGGAAAATGAGGGAAAATAACCTTAATTAAGAAGGAACATAATCACATACTGTGCACTCTCCTTGAAATGTAAAGACACTTTTTGTTGCTCAAGAACATATTAGAGAATATTTTTTCTTCCTAATAATTAGAGAGAAACCAAATTCAATAGGAATCTATAGGAGCTATTTCCCCGAGGCTACCTAACACTGATGACTTTTTTTTTTTTTTTTTTTTTAACATTTTGGTTTTCCCAAAGGAAACAGGCTGGATGACATCTGGACCACTTATTTTATGGAACCATGTATTTCACAGCCCAGTCTTAGGCTTTACATTAAAACAGCCTGTATCTCTGTAAAATGAGGGAAAGTCAGAGTTGAGGACTGGTTAGCGGAAGCTTTGAGATGCAGTACGGATGAACTGTGGAGGTAGCTGGGCATGGTTCTGTAAGCAGCGGTTTCTCTGTACATAGCTTTTCTGACATGCATGGGGCCCAGAGGAACAGTGACGTGTCTCATAGCAGGGTCCATGCATTCTCTGAAATGTGCTGTTGTTATCCGCTGCCTTGTTGGAGAGCCTGGAGGGATACAGGGCCAGATTTCAAGAAACACTTGGGCACTGCTTCCTCCATGTTCCCTTCTGGTACTCTTTGTAAGTGGGACCTGTTTTAAAAAAAGGTAGCAGAGGCTATGGCAGTGCAGCGATGACTTGCATATGTTACTTTGAAAAGTACTGTGCTGAAGAGCTTCTGTGGCTGTTGAATGCTCTGGGTGAAGCCTCAGCTCTTCTAGAGCTAGCAGAGTTTCCCTGCAGATGTCAGTGGAGTCAGGATTTCATTCTCTGGTTTCTTTATCATCTATATTGTGCAGTGCTATCGCCTTAAACCTTTTCTGGTGTTTTATAGTATGAGATGTGTGGATATGCATGGATTCTCCAAAGTATCAAAGCAAGACACCAATGGCTTCTTTTGGTTTGATATGAACTTATATAAATGTTTATAATTTTTAATTTTTTTTCTATTAAGGAATCATCATATAATTAAATGAAATTTTAAAAATTTGTCTGCATTGGGTACTAGGTAAGCTACACAAGACTCTCGACTTTGAGTCTTGGTAATGCAAATTATATATGAAATGCATTTGTCTTTGTACTGAAATATTCTAAAGCTTAATCAATGGTAGGCCTCTCCTTACAACAGCCCTGTCCCTTGAGATAGGATACATAAGAAGCTTTGTAAATGATATTTCATTTGACTAAGACAGGACATTCATCCTCCTGAATTATATTCTGTTGGAAAGAAGATGATGAATTAAATGGAATATATGCATACTTGCTACCTCTGTTATTAATGCATAGCGGGGATAGTCCATCATCTCCACTTTTTTACAGGAGATAAGAATGGGTGGAGACCCCCACAGTGTATTCCTGAGTTGCAAAGACAACTCAATAAGATTATCTGCCTTTTCTCCCTTCTGAACCTGTTACTGAGATAGTGCTATTCCTTCCATTAATACATAATGCACAGGAGAAATATTTTCCAAAACATTTCAGCTGTTTATTGAAGGAGATTAGCACATGCACAAGTGTGTTTCTATATGAAATTCAATATATTATGCTGGCTTTAGGTAAAGAGTATTTCCAGATGATTTACAAGTCCTACCCAGAGTGGCTAGAGCTAGTTGTAACAAAAGATAACAGCTTTGTTAAACACTGCTTGGAGAGCCAGGCAGCCTGATAAGTTCTGTAAGATGATTATAGAATTATTAAGCGTCTTAATCTGGACTGGGGCAAACCATCATTGTAGTCACAAATCTATATCTTTAAGTTAAAATAGTGTGTTTGTGTGATTTAAGGCTCATCCTCCCACACAAAGGAGCGCAGAGGCACAGTGACAAGTGGGGGATCCCCAATAACCCTGTCAGAGATATGAGCCCCAGCTCCTGTTAGGGTTGTGCCAGGACAGCCTCAGCCCCAGTGTCCAGGTGTCACACAAGGAAGAACCACAGGCAGGAAAAATCAAGTTGCTTTGGGGAGGAACAAGCACGGGACAAAGGGATAAAAGGGGCTGGTCCCATGTAAATAGGTGGCTGGGCAGTATCTTGGTCTGGCCATGCGCTATGCCTGATCAACATAGTCTGTCCCGTTTTCTTATTAAACGCCATTTCTAGCTGTTTTCCTGGGTGAGGGACTGACTCTGTGTGCACGGGTGTATGAGTGCTGGGAACCAGTGTGGGACCAGGGCTCAGAAGGCCTGTGTGTCTGTGGTGGCAGCGGCTGGAGAGACCAGAGTGTGCGTATGGTGTGGGCATGTATGTCAGTGCGTGATCGCCAGCCAGCACGAGGTTGGGACACTCAGCGAGTAGGAGCAGTGGCTCGGGAGCCAGGTATTGGAGGGGTCGTAAATCTGGGCTGAAGAGCAGGGGGACCGATGTGGTCTGAGAGTCAGCTGCTGGAGGGAACAACTGCTAGATGGGCTGAGTGCCTAGGGACAGCTATTGTCCTTAGGAGGTAAGACATATATACATATATAATGTGGATACTCCCACATTATATATGTATGTTTCTCACTAATGGACCTTCATCCTAAATTGCCATAGAGGGGAACAAGATTAGTCCATTTGTGCCGTCTGTGTTTGTATAAGTGTTTTTGTCTGTCTTAATTTGTGTGGCCAGCTGTGTTTATGTGTGTATATGGGGTACAGCGTGACTGTGCCTATTGGGTTTGTGCTCAGCCTCACTACTGACCTGGCCTGGGGACATGGAGCTGCAGCAGCCTCACCTCTTTCTGCCTACTGGATTCAGAAACCCCTCAAAAAAATAGCTTGATCTTAGCTGGATGTGTCACTTACTTAAATGTGTTTGAAGTCCATAATATGTTGGGTGAGCAATTGGCTGATGGTTGGGCTCAAGGAGTTATAGTAAATGGGGTTACATCAGGCTGGTGGCCAGTCACCAGTGGGGTTCTCCAGGGGTCAGTTTTAGGGCCAGTGCTCTTTAGTATTTTCATAAATGTCTGGATGCAGGAATTGAAAGTACATTAAGTTTGCTGATGATACTAAACTAGGAGGAGCTGTGGACTCTCTTGAGGGTAGAGAAGGCTTACAGAGAGATCTGGATAGACTAGAGAGCTGAGCAATCACCAACTGTACAAAATCTAACAAAAGCAAGTGCTGGATTCTTCACCTGGGATGTGGTGATCCTGGTTATTCATACAAATTGGGGGACAAGAGGCTGGAGATCAGCCCCACGGAAAGAGATCTGGGGGTCTGGGATGGTGGCAAGCTGAATATGAGTCAACAGCGTGCCCTGGCAGCCAAAAGGGCCAACCGTGCCCTGGGGTGCATCAAGCACAGCATAGCCAGCCAGGCAAGGGAGGTGACTGTCCCACTCTACACTGCACTGCTGCGGCCCCCCCTCCAGTACTGTGTGCGGTTTGGGGTGATTCCATATAAAAAGGACATCAAACTATGGAGTGTGTCCAGAGGAGAGCGACCGAGAGGGTGAAAGGCCTCGAGGGCAAGACTTACGAGGAGTGGCTGAGGTCACTTGGTTTGTTCCGCTTGGAGAAGAGAAGGCTGAGGGGTGACCTCAGCACAGCCTACAACTTCCTCAAGGGGGGCAGCGGACGGGGAGGTGCTGATCTCCTCTCTCTGGTGACCAGCGACACGACACGAGGAAATGGAATGAAGCTGCGTCAGGAGCTGCTCAGATCGGACATTAGGAAAAGGTTCTTCCCTGAGAGGGTGGTCAGTCATTGAAACAGACTCCCCAGGGAAGCAGTCATGGCACCAAGCCTGTCAGAGTTCAAGAAGCATCTGGACGACGCTCTTAGTCATATGATTTAGTTTTAAGTAGCCCTGTGAGGAGCAGGGAGTTGGACTCAGTGATCCTTATGGGTCCCTTCCAACCTGAGATATTCTATGATTCTGATAAACAAACACACAAAAGTTAAAGAATCATTTGAAACCTCACAACAGATGCTTTTATCGGGCACTCAATACTTTTTCTCCCTTCGTCTTCTCCACCCTCATCTCACCTTTCCCACAAAATCTCCTAAAAGCAATCCATAACAGGGAATGAGTGGGGCTCTATGAAGAAGACTAGAGAAGAGCAAGGAAAAGCTAAAGTTCATCAGAAATTTTCAGCTACAGGATGGACTGCATGACATATTGCAGACAAATAGGAGCTCACTTTGCTGGCATTTATCACTGGACAAGAGGTACGTAGTTGCATAGCACAACCACCTGCGTCTCAGAGAAATGACAGGTTTTATTTTTGTTTTCTATTAAAGAGAAATAATCTGATATCCTCACAGGTCATGTAATTAAGAACCACTTGCACACAAAAGGGTGGAAAAAACATTTCATTTCAACTTATTTGCATGTCAGTAGATGAGGCAAAACAGCTTTGTGTCAGGATACTAGAATAGGATTTAGGCAACCTCGGTTCACTTCCATGTTCTTGCAGAAACTTCTCACAAGATCTCAGGTGTGCTCACCATGGAGAGGTTTTAATCTTTCTTCTGGCTCTTAGACATTTAGGTTTCAAAATTTTGGGGAAAGGCCATCGTTCTCAGTGGTTGAGATAATTTCTTTTTCTGCTTGAGCAAAGACGTAATTTCATATTAGCAGCTGCCTAATGAATGGCAAAGTAATCTTGACATGGTGCTGATATTCATTACCATCTAAAGCAATGCCTAGGCTAGGGCTAATTTGTGATTGCAGATTACAGCTATTCACTATTTCAGCAACGCTGTGCTTTGCACTGGTCTAAATAATCTTCTTCCTTACCTTCCTCAAGCATCTGTACCACCAGTCGTGCTACAGTTTTGCCAGTGTACTTACTGTGTCTACACGTGAGGAGCATCTGCTCACCCAGACATGTTGAACGGGGATCATATTTCTGCATCGTCCTGATTGCTGAAACAGGGCTGGCAGGAGGCTGTAGACCTGGCCTGAATCTCTTCAGCCATCTGGTGCTTGCTGGCTTTGGAATCCCAGATCCCGCCAAGATTTATAACAAAAGCACTGGCTTTACAGATAAAAACAATTGACAATAGTGGCTTTTTGCACAGGAATGCAAAAATCAGAGAGCATAGTTTCTTTCTGCTGACAGCTTCCTCCAGTCCCATCTGGCATTCTGTGTGCTCGGATTGAACCCATATACCATTAGAGGCAGTGACACATGCTAACAGTTGCTATAGCTTGTGATCCAAATACAACTAGCAAAATCTTTCCTGAATAGTAACTTTGTTCCACTTGAATGTCTTCTATTTATCTGCCGTATCTGAAAGTTTCTTCCCCTTCTGTGTTTTAAACACTTTCCTTTTTCTTTCTTTTTTTAATGATTGCATGATGGGTTTAATTACAGCAGACAGTTAAGTAGGAGTTTCAGTAGTATTTCAATTTGTAGACTTTTTAAGTGAGTTACTTTGGACATTGTTTCGTTATATTATGGAAGGTTCTGTTTCCAGGATCTAGGCAACTAAAGTGATTGTCCTTTGAGGTGAAAAACCCCTCACCTTCTCTTTTCTTTTTTTTCATTTATTTAGATTACATTTTTACAGATTTTTAACAAAAATTCTGATATCTTCATATATACTTCTTCAGCTTAATCATTACTGAGTACATGACCTGCATAACAGATCCGTTTAATTTCTGCAATATTTATTCAATCCTAGGTAAAAAGCCAGATGTAATACAAATTCTTTGCAGGATAATCTATTATCCTGCAAACTTCCTGATATCAGTGAAAAAGATTTTTATATTGCTACTTATATGCCACTTCTTGATGAGCCCCAGATACACTGAAGATCCTGATGGGTGACTCCTACTTCGGATTAGCCCATTTGTTTCATATGAGAAAGGGCTGAAATTGTCTGACCTATTTTTATTAACTTTCTTTCTCACTTAACTGTAAGCAACTTTTCTCCTTTTCTTTTTTTTTCCTTCCCCTTCCTATTCCTCAACATCTAGCTATCGATTTACAACTGCTGCAGGGTCACCATTCCTCAGAATATATAACAATGGGGGGTGTTTAATCAAAAAACAAATAATAAAGGGAGCGAAGGCTTCAAAAATCAAGCTTTTGTGATAAAAGCCAGGTGAAAAAATCCGTCATGGCATACTATAAAATGTAGGTGTTCTACAGTGTGGACGTTCAATCAACATTATACCATGAGTCCTGCAGAAAGGACGGCTTCTCCTGCAGTGGTGATGCTAACCCCAGGGCCTGGCAGTCCTGCATTCACGTATCTGTTTTGACCTTCCCTTCTGTGACTGCCGGGGAAGTCTTTTTGTTTTAATTTTTAAAGGAAGAGGGAGTAGGTTAGAAAGTTATGCCTCGGCCCCGCAGAGACAGCTTTTGCTGTTACACTGCACCGCGCTGAACGCAGTCGTGGGAGGAGGGATGCTACTTTTCTCTGGCCTCTGACATTTCGTTTCATCAGCTATGATGCACTTGATACAAACCCTGTGTTTTCCAAAAGCTTTTAAAGACAGATAATTACAGTAACTTAGAAAACTTAGTCAAATCAAACCATTCTTTAGTCAGCTAAAGCAAGATACCACAGGGAAAAGAGGGTCAAAACAAGAAATGGGTGTCTCTTACAGTGCAATCTTTCCTGTCAGTCTTCTGTAAATGCACCTTTGCTCAATTATCTTTGTTTCTGGGTTGGAGAAGAGACTTCATTTCATACAGTTGCTTTAACATGGCCTCTGTATGTCTCTCTCAGTGCTTCAGAAAAGGAAAGAGTATATTTTGAAGTTTTGCAGGAGACTTATTTTAGAAGAATGAATACAGTGAAGTGATTGTGTTAATACTCGTTTGCAGGTGTTGTAAGTACATGTTCATTACCAATGCAAGAGAAACATATTAACCTTTATTTCTGGAGGTGACACCTCAGGTGAATTTAATGACTTCAGTGGGGGTTTTTTGCAGGCGAAGAACTATAAGACCAAGTAGCATCAGGATGACAAAGGTAAGTCATGTTGACAAGTTATAAGGTATGTGATGGGACAACACTATATAAAGTGAGGCTTTCCGTCTATGCTTACTTTAACCTCTACATTGGTATTTGTATTGGTATATAATGCAATTTTATATATATATATTCAGAATTGATCACTCCCAATTTAAGGGTATAACTGCCCAGAACAGAAGGATGTTCAAGACAGATTGTTGGTATTTGTTGCTAACTTGCAACAGTTTTGAACAGAGGTTGTAAAAGCTCAAGTGCTAGAAGAAGCGTTAGTGTGATGTTCACTACTAATGCTCCAGGATACACAGGATGAATCATCTTACTCTGACTGAAAGCACTACAGCGATAACATTATCCCTGAGTAAAGTAAGAACATGTTTTAACTTATTGTCACTTGACTAAGCTGATATCATAGGCTTTCTCCTCTGCATTTGTTAGAGGAAAGTTATTTGATTTTTTTTCCCACAGATAACTTGTGAGGAGAAATGTATATGTAGAGGAATAGCTCATAGTGTCCTTCAGACACAATGAATAGTTTTGTTCAGCTTTCAAGATACATGCAACAATACTGCCAGTGAATGTGAAGAGGTGAAAATGCATAAACTTCACTGATTTCTATCTTTACCTTATGAAAACATAGCATCTGAAATCCATTGCCTATTTTTCTATACATATATATAAAAAGTGTGTGTATTAATGTATGTTGCTACCATATAGCATATTTCTATAGTGAAAGACATCATTGAATCTTTTGTTTACATGTTATCGTTTCTGTTGGCTGTATTATTAGTAACATAGATTACAATTTACCCCTTAGATATCCAGAAATCAGGGAGACTTGGGAAGTACAGGAATACCTGAGTGTGCCCCAGGAAGAAAACTAACTATTGAGGTTCATTCATTTAATAATATTTTCTACTATATATGGTAAATTGAGGAGTTAGTGATTTTTTTTTTCAATCTTTGACAACTTGCTACAGCCCTATCAGGTGTTAACAGACATTGGATGCTAAAATAAGCTCAAGTAAAACTAGTATTCTGCTGTGCTTAAAACAGCAGTGTTTCTATCAATTTTTACCAGATGGTGGTTACTCCAAGGAGAAGAAATGAAAACACAGTATATAATCTTTTTTATCTACCACACTCTACAGAATAAAAAATGAGCAGTTGGTTGGCAGCAGCTGAAACAAGAAAACCTGTTCTTTTCAATTCCTTTGCAGCACATGTTATTTCAAAGGTGAAATACCATACCAAGTGTGAGAAACAAGTTGCTAGGTTTAGGGAAAAATGACCATACAGGAATGTCCTTTGACTGAAAAACCGTAAGTTATGCTGCAGAGGATCCTGGATATTAAGAATGGTAGTTGAGAGAGGGTGGCTGAAGTGTAAGGTATGTATCACTTGATAGATAGCATTTCCAACAGTACAGTTCAGATACATGATTTTAAATTCTGACCGTTTCCACACAAAGTTTCATTTAGGGTTTTGCTTATCAATGCAGGAGTAGTAGACAGCTGAATGCACAGCACCGATAAAGCCAAATAAAACCAAATGGCACTTCGGAGTGCCACAGAGGCGATGATCACATTCACCTAGAAAACCCTATTGCACATTGAAAACTTATCCTTCCAAGCAATCCAATTTGAACCAATAGTAATATTTGGAACCAAAATGCTCACACCATTTGTGAGCCAAATCCTCTGCTTTGGCAAAGACGCACTCAAGCAATCTTTAGCACAGATAATGAAGAAGCTAGAAAATGTCACCTTTTAATTTGATCTTTGTGAAATACAACTGCTTCAGACAATTAACACAAGCTAAGGCATCGTAAGACACATTTGAATGTGGATTCTTTTCCTGAGAGAACATGCACAGGTGCAGAAAACTAGATAGCATAGAAGTACCTGAGGCAGAAGTATATAATCCAAGAATTTTCTAATAGGGGATTTCAGTAAATCCTCCAACACTCAGGTTAGGCAGAATGGGAATGACGGCCTGAGGATATTTTTTACTTTTTGGGGTTGATAATTCAGACACGTAAAGTGATTTGGATTAAAATAAAAATGGTGTCAAATGTTTGTGCTTACCCCACAGAATGGACTCAAAGGTGATTGTGTGTCTTTAGCAAGGTTATAAATAGTCTTTCATGAGATATCTAAAGGTCTTTGAATATAGACAAACTGAAATTAAAACTATTATTGCTTATAATAAACATCTGTGTTAGGATTAAAAAAAAACCCACATAGCAATATTGTCACAGTTACAACAATATGATATTTCAAAAACTGTCAAAACAAATGCAAGCACAAAGCATTCAAAAAATCATTATGCTTTGGAAAAACTTTGATGCGGTATATTTCTTAGAATTTTGAGGCAATCTCATTGTTCCTTAGCTTATATTTTGTTGAGAACTTCAGGAAAAAATGACTGTATTTTTACACTGAATCAAAATTTCAGTATCTAAGGGGGGGTTGTTGTTTTAGGGTTTTTTTTGGTGAGTTGTGTTTTGGTTTTCCCCACTCAGTACTTTAAACACTACGTTTATGAGAGTCTGAACTTTAATTTAAAAAATATAGGAATTCTCCAACTCTAATTTGTAAAGGGAAATTTTTGGAAAAATATAAGCAGGAGGCACTCTAGACTGAAGGCAGTACAAGTAGAGCAATACCCTTTTATTTTTACCTAGCCTTTTATATCAAGTTTTCTGCCTCATGATTCACTCAGAATACTGCAAAATTAAAACTGAAAAGTTGATAATGTTTCAAATGCAGGAGAAAACAGGAGGGAATGCACATCTGAAATACCTTCTATACTTTGTATAGTGGAAAGAGACAGAGAATGAGCTAACCGTTCCTAATTTGGAACCTGTACCTTTGTCACTGTCTTCAGTTGTAGGATCACTGAATTCACAGCTCAAAAAGTAGGTTCGATGTACACAGAGCAGATTTCAACTGCAGAATGAGTGTACCCACACAGAAGCTAGTCAAATGTCTGCCTTTCATATTGTATGAAAGTTATATATGCATAAAAGATATGATATCATATATATTTTACAGGTGTTCACCTAATTATCTGCATCTGGTGCAACTGGGATTTGTTCCAGGACAAGGAAATGAAGCAGAATGGCACTGCTGGATGATCCATCCAGTGAGCAGAAAAAGGCAAACATCTGTTCTCCTTTCCTGATCCTGTTTATAGTGTTTGATCTGACTGATTAGCAGATCCTACCACCTCCCTTTGAAGGAAGAGTATGTTAAAAATGGTTTTGGTCGTCCATTAAAGGTCCATCCTCTGTGTTGTAATACGATCGTGTATATCCTATTACTAGGCTGCTCACAAGGACCAAATATTGATATATGTTTAAAATTTACATGTAACCTTCAGGAGACCTGGGGGTGTGCCATGTAAGCCTGCCTGCCTACTGCAATGAGCAGCCACATGATTTGCTTCAAGGTTGACCCAGTGTTTGCATGAGATCTGCTCATGAATAAAAGAAATCTGTGCAAGGTAAGACAGAAGGAGAGGACAGGGCTCTAAAAAGTGGCTGTTACTGTGTAGTCTTTTTGGAATTGAAATTATAGCCTTGTCTTTATTGCCACCAAAACTACACATCTGGGGCTCAGGACAGTGAAAAACACTTACCTCCAGGCCAGAGGTCATGACGGCATGGCCTCCTTTTATTCAAGGAGGAAGAAGTCATCCTATGAAGGAGACAAAACTTACTGATGGCCAAACTTTCCTAGGGGCTAAGGATTGTTATGTATTTTAGCACTTTCTACTCAGATGAGAGGTATGGCTGTGGTTTTTTTCTAACCTTACCCTTCTAGCTAAACAAATTGATAGCTACTTATGAACTTGAAACAAAATATCATATTACAAAAACCCAAAATCTCCAAATAAAAAAAAAAAAACAGAAATGTTTACCAAGAAACTACTTCAGTAAAGAAAGTAGATAATAAGTAAAAACCTAGTCAGAAAAGAATAAGATAGAGGACTCAAAATTAGCCTCATGTTTAAATCAATATTTTTGATTTAGTTGTACTTTTTAAGAAACAAGTTAGCTTTCAATAAGCATATAATTTAATTTAATAACATGCAGTCAGACAGGGTTGTTATGACATTTCCAGCAAAAAACTGCTACATAAGAGGTTTTTAAGGCTAAAAGAGACCTTTAGCTAATCTAATCTGACCTCCTCAGTATCATAGGCCATGAAAATTGTTATCGTTTTATGTTAGGGCAAAAGTATGGTCAGTTCAAAAGACAATAAAAAGTTCTACATTAATGAACTATGAAGAAGGTCAGTGACTTAAATTGGAGAAGAATGGCTGTAAATATTAAAAATTAAAAAATTAATATCCTCTCTAAAAATAAGAAGACTCAATATAGGCTAAGTCACCTTCTATTCATAGTGACATATATCCCTATTTTAAACACCTTCAAGGACAACGAATTTCAATTTCACTTACTTCTTCAGCCTTTTTATACATCCCATAAATTTATTCCATAAGGCTCTGAAACCTGCAAGTTTGTCTTACACTTTTTGTGTGTAGTGCTCATGTCTTATGTAGCAACATTAATCTTACATGAACAGTAATGTTCAAACTAAGGGATGATAGTTTATGTCTATAAAACAAAAAGTTTTAGCATTAAGTAGAATAACTGTTACATATATTACATATGGAATCTCTTTAACATGGCATGCATGAAGTCATAATAAAGTTTAATTTTTTACTTATCTTCCCTCCCCAAATTTTTTCAATTACATTAATAATGATTGACTTTCCCCTATTGAATGATGTTAGTAAAACTGGTTTATAGAGAAACATCAATCTAACTTGTTCAGTTTGTAACTTCCTCAGTGACCTATTACTGGGCAATGTTCCATCTGAACTATTGAAGTGGCTAGAGAACACGAAAAAATGTCTTTTAAATATATAATGGATTTGACATATGTTAAGGGAACTACAGCATGTATATAGACATGCAGGTAGTCACCAAAATGCATGTGAATGAACTCCCATTTTCTCATAGATAAATCATGGTGGATCTGATGGTTCAGAACAGCTGTATACGTAGTCTGTAGAGTCAGTAACATCAGCTCAATGTTCAAAGAAGAATAAACTAGTTCCTCCCTTTGCCCCTCAAAAAAAAAAAACAAACAAAAAAACAACCATGGACAAGCTATCAATGTCAAGAAGCTTGAAATAATTCATGCTGAATTTTGTCTTTTGTTCAGAAGTTGTTTCATTGTTGAACTGAGAATATTGTGAAAATTACTGAATCAGGACCAAAATTCTGTTATGAACAATTTGTGATAGTGGTATTCCCAGTACTGGGTTTTTTTCCTATTTGTTAGTGCATAGCTTACTTTTCCTGCAACAGCTTATTTCGCTCTGACTCTCAGTTAGAAACAGTTAGAAAATACATGGCCTCACAAGCCAGAGGGCTTTTACCATAGTTGATACAATATGAATGAGCATGAACAAAGCCACTCTTAGTTTATTCACTGTAAGTTTGTATTTTAGCTCCCAAGGGAAAAAACTATCCTGAGTACAAAGCATACCAACAGCCTCCCTAATATACATGGTTCTTGGAGGTTCTCTGTGGTTGAAATGGTATGCAGCTATAAAGCGATGAAGCACATCTTTCTGTATTCACCAGAACAAGTTACGTCCTTTATTGGTCACTGCTGTCAGAGCTCTGTGGTAGATATGTTCAAAGTGCCATGCCGCTGAGATTGTGATTAATGGCAGTTATCAACTTGGACTCTCAAAGTGACATAAAACTGATGGTAATCAGAGTGTTTATCTAACCACTGATGTATGACACATAAAAAATGGGGAAAATGTTAATGCATGCTGAGCGTCATTAGTAGATTAAACTTTAAAAAGCATTTGTGGTATATTATATTTTGTGATGGGTTAATTATAGTGCTTTAAGCTCCTCTAGCAAGTCATTTGAATATTTTACCCCCATGTAAATGAGTGGCATTTCATAGCTTGACCTATTACTATGTCAGAGGTTGAAAGGGTACAGAGTGAATGAAAAAAAGCCAGAGCTGCTGACCATGGGAAACACCGAGGACATCGTCACAGAACGTCTCTTTCTTCACCCCCACCTCTGTCATTTATCTCACCGCAGTCACTAACCTCGAAGCATTTATTCCTGGTCCAATTTCACTTCTACTCAGGTGTCTGAGCTTGATTCCCCTCATGCTTGCAGGCAAATCTATCTGATTTCAATTTTAATCAAGGATAAGAAGGAATTACAAATAAAATAGATGGCTTAGCAAGCAAGGCAAAGGGATTTTTTTTCCTATTGATTTGCAAGATTAATTAAGAGCTTTGTAAAATAAAAATGGTGCCCAACATAAATACAACAAAAATATCATCTGTAACTTTTTGAATAACTGATTGGAAGATGAATCCACAAAACCAGATAAATAATTCTCTGCAAAGTCTATCATCATTCAACTAAAATGATCAAATACGCTAAATAGCAGATGTGCTCCTGCTTTCCTCTCTTGAAGTAACAAAATTTGCATTCATTTTGCTGGAAACAGAAATGCCACAAGCTGCACAGCTAAAAATGTGGTTATACTAGTCCAAAGGCCAGCAAAACAGTTAACTCCTGATTCAAGATAGAAATTGAAGCACAACAAAAGCATCAGCTAGTACAATTGATAGCCCAGGAAGCAGGCCAAATGTCTCTGTCCTTGACTACACACAAAAAGAAATCTATACATGATATATGTAGAGATAAAATTCCTGTATATTCAATTGCAGGATTCTGATCCAAGGCAATTTTGCCAGGAAACAATTTTCAGAATAAATGGAGATTTCCATATCTGAGGGATCAATCTTATCGCTGCCATGGAAACAAAAAAAATAAATCCCATGCAAGCTTTTAAAATGCATGTTGGTGACAGCAGGGATAAAGGAAAAGTTAGAACAAACCAAGGTATTAAATAAAAAGGACTTGAGTATTATATGCAAAATGTCATTGAGCCCCTGCTCTTCTCACTTGTTCCTCAATTTAGTAAGGCTTAATTAGTAAATTATTAGAACATTTCTGAATTTAAACACAACAAATACAATGACCGAGCTGCTTTGCTTCATGTATTTGATGTTTCACAAGAACACATACCAGTGCTGAATAAGGGTTAGATTTTCAGAGACTTGTGACATAACATAAACAACAGTGGTAACAGCTAACACTGTTAGTAACACTGTTAAGACTGTTAGCTGTTAGGCATCTAACTATACTATGTACCCATGAACTCCTGTCGCTAAGCGATCATTTTTTCTTTATTTTTCAGCAAATTTGCCTCTGGAGCAGGGTAGTCCCATGTTGCAAGTTGCAGCAGCTGGATCCAGGTTCAGGACCCCTTTACAGATTTCCCCTCTAGCAGCAGTCTGCCTCTTCCCATTTAAGAGCAGTGGTTCTCCTTTTTTCTGCACCAGCAAGCATCCTTTTCCAATGTCACCTGTTTCCCTTCTCCCTTCTTTAAGTGGCAGGACAGAGGGAGGACCTGTTACCTATTGAAACCATTAGCAGCAGACCTTGACTGCTCAGAGTCCTTGACGGTCTGTTAGAAGCTCAGCGGGTACCTTTTAGACACACGCAGTCATATCGGCTGCCTTTAAGCAGCATAATTGGGTCAGAAAGGAGCAAAACCAAAGCATCCTCCCAGTGGAAAAGTCATCACTTCTACAGCTGAAGGAACCAACTCCCTGGCTCTGCACAGGGACTATTTCAGAAGGCGGCTGTGGGAGAGGGATGGGGTACTGCAGTCTAAATGGGTAGGGCATAAGTTTCTGGTGTACATTAGCACTTCGGTGGCACATTACCTCCCCCTGAGGTGAATATTAACTGGTCAACAGAACTGGGAGATGATTCATAGCTCCCTGACAGCTAATCAGTGCTCCTTGTGTCAAGCAGATCACAGGTGCAGGAGAGAAACTATTGCTTCTGTGCATTCCCAAGGCAACACATCATCAGAACAAACAGTAGAGGAAGTCAGGGCACTTCAAACACCTTCGTGTTTTTGAAGTCACATTTCTTCCCTGACTGCTCTCTTGTTCACTGATGCAAGGAACCAGTGGCTGCAGATAGTGATAGCAAACTCTATCTTCCCCTGTAGCAAAATGAAGGTTCAGCCACAGCCAACAAAGTGGTGCAGGGTGGGATGTGTAGATGTTAGAAAAGCTTCCGAAGAGCATTTCCATCTTGAAACCTGTTGCAGCAAACTACAGAGGCCCATGTAACTCAATAATGCTGAGCAGTACAATTTCCTTTGTGTGCAGGTATGATTTACATTATCCTGGACAAGACTCTGGCTCAATAGTACATTATGTAATTCTATAATCTAATCATTAATTGGTTGCATATCTCTAAATTTCTATTATTTCTTCATTGGCTTTTGATTCAGCTGAGCTACGTGGACTTTATACCTGCAGCATGTAGACCCATAATGGTGACACAACCATTTGGAAAATGAAACTACAGAATTTTTCTTAGTAAGATTTGTGGGCATTTTTTGCTTCTCTCTTATATCTATTAAGATTTGAGGTATATGAAAGTTAGTTTTACTTCATTTGGAACCTCTGTCAATCCAGAACAATCACAAAAATATAAATCTAAGAACAGCCTCAGTAGTAACATTGTCCATCCCCTACACCAGCTAAGACCAAATATATCTGTGTCATTTCAGATATGTTTGTCTAATGTAGTCATGATATTTCCAGGGAATCCATACCAGTGTTTTACTGCTATGAAGATATTTTTTTTTAATCTAACCTGAATAATCTTTGTTGCAGTTTAATCCCAAGTCTTCTCCTTCTATTCATCACAGACATAGAACCACACAGTTATAGAAGGCCATTCAGGAAGGTCACAGAGGACACCCTTTGCAGGAAACTGTTATGATGGCCTTCCCTCATGCTCTTCAGTCCACCCTTTTTTCGATCTAGTAGTTGTTGTGGGTTTTTTTCCCCTTTCTACCTACATCACACTTTCTCAGCCTGTGTTCATTCTTATTCCTCTTCTAGTACTCTTTAAGTCACCTACTTCTCTCCCAGCCTGGGATTCCCAAGGCTGAACGCAGTAATCTCCCCAGTGACCAATATCTTACAAAATTCTGTGTTAAAACAGATGGATTGTTTTCTGGTTTTCACAGGCAATAACCCCCTTGTTTGTATATTTGAGTATTGCCTTTTTTTGCCTTTTGCTATAGCATCACTTTCTGGACGCCTGCTGAGGTTTGTGACATACTGTAAGGTCCAGTTCCTCTTCAGCAGTACGACCAGTTGTCCCACATCCTTTGTATTTGCAGATGATTATTTCCACCTGTATTCTCTGGATGTTCCTTGAAGATGTCTGCTTTGGGTTCATTGTTATGCTTTTACCCCTGTCCAAAGGTCTCTCCCGTCTGTCTTGTCCTTCATCTCAACTTCTTAACTAGCTCCTTCCAACTGATTGGTGGCAATGACACCTAGATTGGTTTTTCATATCAAAAAGTTGTCACTGATGAGTAACAAGAACTTGCTAGGTAGAATTTGTCCTTCTTTTATTTTGTTTTTTAGCAGATGCCTCCATAGTTAAATCTCCTTTAACAAGAGGAGAATGAGTCAGGCACTTTTAAGCTTTTTGAACTGAGGCTGCTTGTCAGGAAAATATGAGTTGTATGTGTTAGTATGCAGGCTAGAAAAATCCCTGTCTAGTAAATTTGGTAAATAAAAGTAAGTCAGTCATCTCAATACAGAGGTCTGCTGCCGTGAGAGAAGCAATGCTTTAGGTGAATTAGTATTTCGAATATATGCCATATTTATAAAGCCACAAGATGCCTAAAATGTATCTTATTCCACATTCATCTAACACAAATGGTACGGTTCATTAAACAATATAGGGAGCCGAATAAATAAGGTATTTATTTATCTTAAAGTTGGTTCTGTAGTTACAAATCATGCAGGTTCTGCTTCTTAATTAACACTATTACCCTGTGCTGGAAATCACCGGTAAGCCTTATTCAGCTGATTCTGGTTTCAAGGTTTATAGTATATCCCCAGCATATTGCCAGCTGTGTTAGTGCTTTCTTTCTGGTATTAGCCAGGCTTTCCTCAGTTTTAACTTCCTCTGCATATTGGACTTCGGAGTGAACAGTCACCTCCTTGATATACAAAGGAATAACTTCTCTTTTTTAGCACTATCCTTACCAAATTGCTCACACTAATATGAAATCACTTTCATTTGAATCATTTCTCTAAGTGTCTCTTATGCTTATTAAATCATGCTCTTATTCTATATTAAACCTTTTGACACCTTTTCATTAGACATATAAGGCATCAATACACAGAGGAGGCAGATAGCCAGAGCTGTTGCTAATCCCAGCCTTCCTTTTTGTTCTTCCTATGATCTTATTGCCCACATTTTTTGGTTATTTTTCTGTTTGGGTGACTGGCATACGTGCTTGCCTAGGGCCTTTTGCCGCCAGTCACCAGATGCAAAGTTAAGCTCCCATTTACTAGAATGCTGAGCCAATCTGCAGAGAAGGTGGTGAAGAGAAATGAGAGCTTTCCTTTTCCCTTCTCCTTGTCTTCCTAGAAGAATGAAGATGGTGATAAATTGAGAGGGTAATGTATCATATAACATAGCCAACATAAAAAAAACAACAACCCAAATCAAAACAAGGGACACATTATCCAAGTAAGACAGGAGTCTATGACTAATATATTCTCTCTTTGTCTCTGTATCACTGTTCACATCATTTACCAACTAAAAAAAACAACCTTCAAAACAAAACAAACAAACAAACCACACAAAACCCCCCCATCTGTTGATTCAGAACTTCAGTTCTTGTCTGATATTTTCATTATGAGAATTTTTGGGTGGAAGAATTATTTTTTTCCCTGAAAGTTACAATTTACAATTGCCTTTCTATGGAGCAAAGGTGAAAATTACACTCATTATAACATCTTAAAAAATAAATCTTGTTAGAGAAAGTAAAATTTAATGCAAGAAATCAATTCATATAATTCAATACAAAAAAAAAATCATATATGTTTTTCACATATCACTAGTAAAATCTAAGTATTCTGCAGGACCTCTGGACCTCACAAGATGAAGTAATACTATTTAATCTCACTTACATTCAAAACATTGGAAAACCTTAGCTTAATAAAACAAATTAAATTAAAATGAATTCTGTTACAAAATACCTCAGGGTAAAAAACGTTAATGGTCAAAGTGGGGCAAAATAAATGAGCAGAATCAAATGGTTTGTTGAAAAATTAGTCTTGCTACAAATAATGAAATAAAATTAAGTGTAAAGGAAAGAACCCAGAAGAATAGTTGAAAGAGAATGACAGAATGTGACTGCAAGGGATTTTGTTTTGTTTTGCTTTCTTTCTGCCCTTTTATAAAGATTAGTGACTGAATTTTAAAACCTGTTCTTTAATTTTGGTATTGGATACAATTTTTGTTAAAGGTCAGGCTATTATTTAATACTTAGTGCTCTTATCAAAACAAATACTTAAATCATGTGGATTTTACTGTTCATTTGTGAGTATATGTCTAAAACTGGCATGTTTGGGCAAATCAATTATTCCATGGACATGTATGATTTGAACTGTAAGCTGTTCGGAAACTACATTTTTAGCAACCAGTTTCAAAGAAACAGCTAATTATGGATTGTGAACTTTCCAAATGAGGCTTAATGCTATTAAAGAGATTTACTTGATTAGTCTTTAAAGATACAGTAGTGGGGTGAAATTTTTTTCAGATTTATCTAAATTAAAGTGTATCAGTGTTAGCAAGAACAGAACTTCGTTCACTAGATTTTCAAATATATTCATCCTATCTGCTTATCATTCTGACTAAGAATGAATATCTAAACCTGTGCACATAAAGTATGATTTAATATATTTTATAAATGTAATGGTCTTTTAATCTAATATTTGTACATGTACATAAATGTGTCCATATGAATGCATACTCAAATGTATACAACATAATGACAAAATAATATTTAAACTTTTAAATTTGTCTAATGGACATATAGAAATTCATACTTCTTATACTTGATATTTTTAGATTATATGTAAAATCAATCACATAAATAATAAGCATTGCAAAAATGAACTTACTTACCATAATATATATTTATTTTTAAATTTATTATCATGCTGCAGTTTCAATATCATATAGTTGTTGTGGCTGACAAAATACTTTCCTTAAAGCTCATGTTTTCATGTTTTTTTCACAGTTTAATAAAATATTCTTTGCCATGAAGTATCCCATGCTTTTTGTTAATCCAGAAGTTTATTTTAAAATTTGTTAGTGTTCCCATCTGGTTATCTTCAGTTTTGAAAAAGAAGATGTCCTGTGCACACAAGTGCGCTTGTCAACTGCAAAGCAGTGTTGCTGAAACAGAATCAAAAGGCTCCATGTTTGATTTCTCCTGGTGCTTACAGAACAAATTCCAGTTAAGAAGCAAAAGGATGTTTTGGTTCCCTCTATTCTCTATTTCTGCTCATCTCTCATCTCTTTTCTTGCTACCACATTTACTTCCCTGTCTTGTCTTCTTAGGATACTTTTTAACTTTTGAGTATAAGTTGTGAAACCTTAATATTTTTTAAATGCTGTTCAATGAATTTTGAGCCTGAAATGTAGGTCTTTCAAGTCTGAATCTCTTTTGAGGTACATTTTTTGACTGCTAGTGGCTGGAGGCATATAATTTTTAGGCATGTATGTTTGTGTTCCTTTATGTACACCTTGAGATATGTGTTAAGTCAGCATTATTCCAAAGAGGAAAGATAAAGCAACATAAACGTTAAAAAAACCTCTATATTTTCACTGTGTTTAATTTTGTTCTGTTGGGTATTTTATCAGAACAGCATTAAAAACTTTTTGAATCTTATGGCTATTCTTCATTTGTTCTAGACCAAAACTGAACCTTGAATTGAACTCTGCAGGGTGAGAGGGAAAGAAAAGTTATAAACAACAAACAGTGCAGGCCTCTAAATATTACCTAAGATTGCTTTCCAGTGTCATGGTTTTATGACCCAATATCTTCCAGCCTGCCAGACCTAGGAAGGATTGCCATCTCTCATCGCAAAGGAAGACTCTCCTCTTTCTAATGTGATAAAGCATCCATTTGAAGTCAGATGGCTCATGAAATATTGAAACTTAAACCTGTCACTAATCCAAGATTTAATATTGACTGTCCTGCCTACCAGGCCAGTGTAAGTCTCTCCCTCTCGTTCCTTCACTTCTTGATCTGAACCCTACCTGTATGGAAGGGGGAAAGAGAGGGACATTCATATTTGGAGAGAAAGGAACAGCAACCTTATATTGGGCTCTGAAATTTCTTCTGAAAATTTTTAAAAGTTCATTTTAACCAATGTCTCTGTATTCTTATTATCAGGGATGAATGGTATATTGCTTCTTTTAAAATGATCTTCAAAAACAATGCTAGTCTTTTTTTTTCCCTACAGGATAGAGCTATAGTTAAAAAAGGGAGGATAAAGGAAACGTAAAAGTCAGGAGTTCAGCTGAGAGACAGTTTGTGTTTTTAACAGGTTTATGCAAATCTCAAGAGGATCAGTTAGAGGCTTAATTTTTTTTTAATTGTTACATTTAAATGATGAGTAAATTAAAGTGTGCTGAAAGTAGCTCTGATAATTTATGCATTACAGGCTCTAAAAGCTTTTCTGTAAAAAAAAAAAGTTTTCCATTCATGTCAGAAAAATAATTTAACTATATTCTCCTACAGTGATACAGCTGCTAGTAATCAAAAGGCTTAATCTCTCCAGAGGGCACTTTAGGGGCCTTCATAGAATGTTTTATGTCCATTCTGTTCACACTGAACTCATGTCCACATCATGAACTTAACCAAATAATCATTCTTTACAAGTGGTTTTAGCCATTCATCGGGTAAACAGACCAAGGATTAACAGATGCTGAGTCTAAACTACACTTAAAGATGTGGATAGATGTGACAACTTCAGGGTAAAACTGAATCACCTGGAGAAGCAGGACAAGAGAATTGTTTGCTCTTCCACTTGCAGGGAAGAATAGTCTTTTTATTGAGGTACGGATGTAATTGTGCCTGAAAAGTTCTGAATACAGTAAAAGTTCAGGAGGTTGGTATTCAGATTTTCTTCAGCAAGTTTTTTCAGGTCTCTATGCCTCAAAGCTTTGTCTAAAAATGGGGCTAATGATATTTCTTTTCTAGGCCATATTTCAACAATTAAATTACCCAAGAAAGGACAACCTCAATAATTTTGACAATTCAAGCACAGTGAGGGTTTTGTACTCCGTTCTAGTTTCAAGAAACTAATGTGATAAAAGTTTAATAACAGCAGAAGCATTGTGGTTAAAATGCAGAGAATATAATCTCTGGTACTGTCATTGTACATCAAAGTTTATCTCCTTCAATAAACATTAAATCACACAAACTAAAAATAAAACAGAACCTACATTTGATGTATTCTAACTTTGTTAATGTATTTCTCAGCTTCTAGTTATTAAATAATTATATATTCTTGTAATGATATGTAAGTAAATTAATAAAGATTAAGCACCTAGCTGGCTAAATGTACATTTATTAAGTAGTCTTTTCATAATCTGTCATATTTGACAATATGTAAAAAACATCCCTGACCTCACATTAGACTATAAGTCAGTGGTTATATATCTATACACTAGGTACAGAATGAAAAAAAAGTAGTTACTGTGATGGCAGCCAAAAATTTGTGGTTTAAGGACATGGTCTCTATTGCAAACATATTAAATATTATCTGACTCTCTGAAAGCATGCTTTATCTACCTACTATGCAATGTTAGAAACATTCTTTATAGAGAAGGATCTGGTTACACTTATTTACCTGTACGAAAGAATTTCTCAATTTTGAAAAAAAGAAGAAAAAAGAAGTGTGATTGAGCCTTATCTTAAAGGCACTTTTGGAGGTGCAAATTGCCTTTGCAAAGTCTCTGCTTTCAAAATGCTTATGTCTAGACTTAAAGGTACAGATTTGCCTTCGATTCAAGCACAATTAACTTTTATTACAAGAGTAGGAAGACATGGAAGACACGGAGGAGAAGGGTTCATAGCCATACCGATGGGGAAAGGGCTGTCGGAAGCCAAGCCCAGAACATGTTTGGGAAGGGCTGGCCTGGCCAGCAGATGGGGATGCAGGGAGGAGCTGAGATGAAATGGGGACTGGCAAAAGGTTGAACAGCACAGACAGCAGGAGCAGAGTGAACTTGAACCTCTTCTCTGCAACACCCCAGCCTTAGTTTACTCGGCTCGGGTAGGAGGAGACTCCCCCAAAGATTCTGACTGCAATCTGATTCTTCCTTTTGGCCTTCACCAGCCATATCACCTCCTTTGCTCTCAGCAGCTCCCCAGCTCCCCTTCCTTTCCTTCCACAGACAAAATCTTTTCCACTGTCACTTCAGCTAAAGCAGAGAAAATTTTATGGCAGCCAGACCGTTCACTTTTTCATCTCCAATTCTTTAGCTCCAACTCATTTCAGGTACACCTAATATTGCTAGTGGGGGAAGAAAAGTTATGGAGGTATTTGGTTTGCAAGTGATGGCTCTGATGATTTGCATTGCTGTACCTTAGGTAGGCTTAGCTTTGTTGGGGCTTTTTTGTTTGTTTCTTTCTTTGTCATGAAGTGGGCATTTGAGCATATCAGCCAGATGGGTTTCTTAGCACATTTATATATCTAGAAGATTAAGTAAATGATGCATAGATGTTCCTTGGCCCACTAAGATTATGCTTTAGAACAAATGCCTGGTGTATGTGTCCTGGTTTTGGCTGGGCTAGAGTTAATTGTCTTCCTAGTAGCTGGTATAGTGCTGTGTTTTTGAGTTAGGTATGAGAAGAATGCTGATAACACACTGATATTTTCAGTTGTTGCTAGGTAGTGTTTGTACTAAGTCAAGGATTTTTCAGCTTCTGATGCCCAGACAGCAAGAAGGCCAGAGGGGCACAAGAAGTTGGGATGGGACACAGCCAGGGCAGCTCAGCTGACCCAAACTGGCCAATGGGGTATTCCATACCAGGTGATGTCATGCCCAGTATATAAACTGGGAGGAGTGGGGTTGGGGGGGCAGATTGCTGCTCGGGAACTAACTGGGCATTGGTTGGTAAGGGGTGAGCAATTACATTGTGCATCACTTGTTTTGTATATTCCAATCCTTTTATTATTATTGTAATTTTATTATTGTTATTAATATCATTATTAGTTTCTTCCTTTCTGTTCTATTAAATCATTCTTATCTCAACCCACGAGTTTTACTTCTTTTCGTGATTTTCTTCCCCCATCCCACTGGGTGGGGGGGAAGTGAGTGAGAGGCTGCGTGGTGCTTAGTTACTGGCTGGGGTTAAACCACGACAGTGTGGCAAAGGCACAATAAAGATTTAGCATGCAGCACAAGACTAGTTAAAAGAAGGCATGATTGGCATGATTCTGCTCAAAGAAGCCATTACTTAGGGTTTTTTTTTTCACTGAAGCAGAAACAGAAACAAACAATGCCCACCCCCCAACCAACCAAAACCAACCCCCAAAACAAAAAATAGCCCTCTCCCTTATAGTATTTTTACACAGTTTAGTGCAGTGCTATTGCATGTATTGCAATAGCTCTGTCCTATTTCAGAAGCGTCGGGGCAACTTCTGCACTCCATTCCAGGGCTCTCCAATGCCATGACTGTGCGTTCATACAATAAACGATGCCATGTCTCACCTCTAACCTTCTGAAAAGATTACATTCCTTTCTGTTCCTTGTTTTTCAGCACACTTACTCCCCTTCTTTCCACTCATTTAACCTTTAACTAGCTCCAAGATACACTGCTTAATTATGATCATGGTAGTGGCTGACCTGAGGCTTTTCTCTGGTTAACAGGACTGACCTTTACTTGATTTGCCTCCACCTCACTGTTTTTGACTACCAGCACTGCAGGGGAAGTGAAGCAACTTGTTTTGTTAAAACAGAGAGGAAAGAAAGAATAAAAATAGTAATGGAAATAGTAGTAGTAGTAGTAATAATAATAATAATAATAAAAATAATAATAATGAAAAATATCAGCTTGGTGAAATGGTTTCCTGCTGCTTTCACAGCTTTGTCAGTTGTACTCACCCTTAATTACTCCCTGCAGGTTGACTGACTGAACAGCAATGGTGTGAGAAACAGCCCACAGAGTGGTGTGAGGTTGGTGTTTCATGTTTACCAACCACCAGACATGCTACAGCTAGGGAGCCCTTTCAGCTCTGACAAGGTGATGCTGCTTAGTAATATCCAATCTGCTCCAAGTCTGGTGAGTACATTGACAAATAACATTTACAAAGACTAAAGAAAGAAGTGTAAAAAGGAAAAGGATATAGCAAATGGAAGGAAAAAAAGAGTTCAAGCATGGTTTTCCCAAGTCGTTTTACTTTTGTACATAAACAAAGTGCTTGTTAAAAGGAAGAATAAAAAAAAGAGGAGCTCTGTCAGATCACCATTCTGTATCAAATTTCACTGGATCACATTCCACAGGCTGGATGTTGCAGTTGAGATAATGAAAAAGGAGAGGGGTTCCTGTCTTAGCTTTTAGCTAAGCTTAATAGCTTTTAGCTTAATAGGTTTTCAATGTACCTGGGCTCATGTCCTAATTTAGACGTTTATCAGTATTTTTGCGTGGTACATATAATTATTAATCCCTAATGTCATGATCTGAATTTCTGTGATTTGGATTATGCTTCCTGAGTTTAGATTACCTTGCCTGAATTCATGACAGGAAACATTTGCATATACCTATATAAAAAGTTTAGCTGGCCTACATCCCTGACTGAAGCCAGAGGCTCTCTGAAGAAAAAAACAAACAGGTGTCTTAAAGAGCCCCTGAAAACTTCAGGGATATCCACCGTACTTTCTTTCCTAGTTTGGAAAGCTTTACTGAAAGACCAATTGAATTAGCATGAAAGGGTTTACACAAAACAGGAAAGAGGGAGATACTCAGAGACATAAAATTGCATGCAATTGCAGAAGGCATCCCTTGAAGCAGGTCTTTTTTAAGTACTGAGAATGCTACCATGCTGTTTAGAAGGAAACGGGAAGTCTGAATACCAAGGGACAGTGTTTCACATTAAATGTTTTGTACACCAGAGCATATGGTACAATGGAGACTTTAGAGAGGTAGAAATGTAATTACATTAATAAAATCATGTCTCTTTGCTAATTGTACAAGGAGGTTCAGGTTAGAAGAATAACCTTCTGTTTAATGTATTTATGATGTGTGTTGACACTTGAACAAGAAATAGTAACCAGATAAGGGGCAGAACATATGGTTCAAGGATTCCCATAAGAAGCTGAAGGAGCATTTTTGTCTCCTCTAGACAATACCCCTGGAAATCTAAAGCAGAGTGAGGGACCTGTCAACACAATTGCCGAGACACTGGCACAAGATTGAATGATATCTAATCTTGGTTCATAAATAGTAACTGCAAGAGTTATCTTCTGTTGAAAGCTGTTCTCCACTCTTGCAGTAGTTCTGATTCAATTTTATTTGATTCATTTTTCTCAGTGTCCTACAAATGCTGCGTAACTTAAGAGAACAGAACTAGTGCCATTAACATCAATCACAGGTGATCCAAAAGGGAAACCTAAAGTAGTATTGTGAGTCTCAAAATGTTTGAAAAGTCATGAGATTTTCTAAAATAATTACTTTGAGACCTTTAATTTTCCATAGGTTTTTGTTTTGGTTTGTTCTATTTTTTACTTTTAAGGAAAACTTTTGGATCCAAAAACATATGAAATCTCTTAAAGGTCATGTCCCACCTTAAACACGCATGCGAAAAGATCCCAACATTTCTTCCTTTAGCGATTCCACCTGCAACAGTTACTGTCCTTCACATTTTGGATATCATCCCTCTCCCTCCTCTTACACACTCACCTGCAGCATTAGCAGTGCTTCTCTCTAACTCTTAGAGACCTAGTATCTAGTCTTCATTCTCTCCTCCCTGCCTCAGGTCAAAAGGGAAGAGCCATTTTGCATGTGGTCATGAATGATGTTAGCATAATTGAAAATAAAAGCAGGTAGTAGCATTTTTATTAATTAATGGGAGATGGTAGCCATGATGAGTAAAGTCTGACAGCTTTGTATCACCCTGTCATAAAACAGACAATGAAATACTCCAGAACGCCTAGGTTTATGATAATAAGATAATAACAGTTGTCAGCACTGCAGTGGTCTCACATATATGAGGAAAGCACTCTGCCAAGAATAAGGAAAAGGAAGGAACCATAATATAAGTATTTTGACTACAACAGTTGGAAAGCCTAAAATTTAAAAAAAAAAAAAAAAAAAGCCAGGGGTCAGAAGAAAGGTCAAACGATAGGTTACAGCAACCCCTTCCAACACTTCTGACAGCATAACAAAGAAATGAAAATCTTGGCTTCACTGGAGTCCTTGAGAAAATCAAAGACTGTCCAAGTGCCCCAGGCAGAGTCAAGTTTTCCAGAATAGTCTAAGTAGAGGGCAGGTTGGGACCAGAGGGAACAAGGGAAGAAGCTTTATTCATTTTCTAGCTATGCAGCTGTCAGGGCATGAATTAATATTACTTACATTTAGCTGTTATTTTAGCACATTTTTATTTGCAAATAATAAATTTGTTTTGCCTAGTTGCTGCTTCTAATACTTGGAACGATTTGTGACAGTCTTTAAACACATGACTGCTGGGAAAAGAGAAGCCTCTAAATAATCCCTAAGCAATTTAATTTGATGTTATTGATCTACATTTTTTAATTGATTTGAACAGCATTACAGGAGCAGCATTCTGTATTTTGCCATTTGAATTACTGTCTTGTTACTGTGCTGAAGTCTAGACGCTGTCTCAGTTTCCAAAGGGCACGGGTGTCTCTGATGATGTCTTTCCACAGAACAGCACCGATCGGTTCAGGAGAAGGTATTTTTGCCTGTTCATTACTGCTCCTTTGCTAACTTCATCTGCACAGTCGCCAACTAAAATTTACCTACTTTTATAGCGTCATACATTTACTGCTGGTTTGGTGCTGCTGTATCCCTGGAGATGGGTCAGATGCATGACAAAACCAGGCTGCCAGCAGGAGTGGCTCTGGAGCACGGTCAGCCTTTGCTTGCTGGCTAGCCCAAATTCAGGGAAGCCTCCGTGCGCCATCAGCGGGCTGGGTGTCTGCCCCGAGGAGCCCCAGCCCCATCCGTTTTTCCCGGAGCGTGTTACAACCCTGCGGCTGGACTCAAAACCTGCCTCACCTGACCAGCCAGGAGAAGTCCTTTTGGCCTTTGGACCAGTTCTGCTGACAGCTAGCACCCAGGAGCACCCACGGAGGGGGGGGGGGGTGGGGAAAGCCACGCAAGTGTTGTCTGTACAGGGATATATATCATGAGGAATCACACCTTGGGGCCAAAGTGTAACAGGCGTGCCGGTTTTCGGGCAATTCGATATTATTGCCCCTCATTTCCTCTTCATAAAGTCCCTGTGCACTATAGAACTGTGTGACAGAGTTTGGTAGTAGAAACATGACCATTACCTCCTCCAACACTAATTCTTCCATAAGATATCACTGGTGATAGGCAGGAATCCTTCGTATACAAATTTAAAGTTACATAATCTATCTTCTATAAATCTAACAAAATAAGGTGACTTGTTTCTAAAGGTAACTTTGTAATAAAAAAAAAAATTTTAAAATGTGTGAATAGTATTTTTAAAAATAAGACTGTGCAACCAAAAGATTCGTAATGCTTTTTCCTTTCTCTTTTTCTTTTGGAAGTCCAAACTATTGTACAGGATTCTAGAAATCAAAATGAACAAGCCACCATAAAAATAAAAGTATCAAAATACCTTATTTTGAACAAAATAAGTTTTTTAGGTTGTCTTCCCTTCACTATATTTTGTGTTTCTCTTTTTCCACCTTTTCCTTTAAAATTTTCCTTTCTAGAGATTAAGGATATTTTTTTTCCTTTGGTTTTAATACCTACTGAATTAAAAAAGAAAAAAAAAATATTTCCAGTCTTGCTGTCAGATCAGGAGCAGTTTTCTAGTTAACATGGCTATAAAAGTGACCAATTGCTAAGGTATATTTATGTCACTAAATCTGTAATCATTATTGCTTGTACTGGTACAGAAGAAATGATAGAATAAGCAGTAAGTATTTTAGTACAACTTTTAAAATGTGTTAGTGTGCATGTATTGCTTGCAATTTTTTTTTCATTCTTATAAAAAGATTTATAATTTTCTGGTCAATATTAATAGTACCCTTTTTTTTTCCAGACACTACATTTCTTTTCATTTTCTTTCTCTCTGAACCTCATCCAGAGTTCCTTTAAGTGAATGGAAAGATTGCCCTTGCCTTCAATGAGCTTTGCAAGTGATCCAGTATATAAATCACTTATTATTGAGCTATCATTATCTTCCTACCATTCCTCATTGTCATCTTTTTACACCTCTTTTTTGTTTTTCCAAGTTCAAGTCTTCTTCAGTTCTTCTGAGTAGGAAGGCTTTCACACTTGAGAACCATAAGTATTATGCATATTATGAAGGACACGTCTCAGACAAAAACCAAGGAGTCTCTATATTTAAGGAAGCCATCAAAAACCTCAAAATTGAATTGATCCACATGTCGAAGAATACTCTCATTATCATTAGCTTTTTCCAGTGATACTAGGAAGAAAATATAGTCATATGTAATGGTCAGGGAGGTTTTCACATCTATACATCCTCTGCTGCAGTTAAATGGTTATTTTTATATTGATTTGTTTTCATGAGAAAACACTGTTAGATGCATTTTCAAGAATGCAAGGGTTGTTATCTCTACAATAACAACAGAGATTCCTTGGATAAGGATTTCATTTTTGCTTGCCTTGAATCACCATCATCCTTCCTGTTCCCATTCCCTTCCCCTTCCCTTTTCCTCCTTATCTTCCTCCTTTCCCCCTTCTCTTTCCCTTTCTCTTATGTCTTCCTTACCCAATTTCTGTATTTAAATCACAATTTTCTGATAAAACATTTTAAAAATATCTGCATGAAGGCAAAGAAAGAGAAGAAAAACCAACAAAACAAAAACTGAAGACAAGATGAGAAGGCATGGTAAGAGTAGCATCTGCCATACTACTACACGCAGGAAGAGTTAGTGCCTCATTTATTGTCAAAATGGAGCATATGGACAGCATGGTGTGTTGTCATCAGAACATGGTGTTAAAGCAAACATAATCTATTTGTAAAATGGCAATGTTTTTAGAATTGACAAATCTACAGAGTCTGGTGAACCTTTTCTTTTTTTTTTTTTTTACATGTTGAGAGTCAAGGATTTTTCAGAGACAAATTTAGGGCTCTTTGTGCAGTCTTTAGTCACACAGGTTAATTAGCAGCTTCACATTTTCCATGAATGAACATCTTCTGTTCTTTTTATTCCATATTTATCTGAAAAGCCTTTCATGCAGATTGGGCCTTATCCTGTAAGCTGCTCATTACATAAGTACTTAATAAAAGAGTGATTCTTAATAACATGAATAGTTGTATATATGTTAATAGGATTTTTTCTCATGGGTTAGAATTCTTCAGGGTCACACCCCAATGAAAGAAATCAATAAAACAGATATAAAGAATATTTCTGAGAGGAACTTGCCAACATTAAGAAAAAAAATAAATTACTACTGCTTAGCTATAGCATTTATATATGAAATATATGACTGATATATTCATATGAAGCTTAGTGGGGCTAGCAGAAGGAAGTTCAAGACTCATTGTTGTTCATTCCAAACAGCACCAATACAACCTCCAGCAAACCCCCAACCCCAACAGCCTCTGAGGTAATGTTTGAAATAGTAAGGAAGAGAATTACAGATATATTTCAATAAAAGCAATAAGAATTTCATTAAATTCAATAGGAATACTAGATGTTCATTTAAGATGATAAATATTTACTAGGAAGAAATGGCAGAAAGACTTTATTAGTACATTAAAGCCTGTGACCCGCATATTTTTTTAAGGAATATTGAAGGACAAACAGCTCCTGTGTGTCCTCACTGTCCATAACCCTATTTTAAGAGATGCTGAGCTCAACACAAAACTGAGTGTAGCAATCAACTTTTTATCGTTCCAAGTTTTCAGGATTGCCCTCATTTTCCTCTCATAAAGATTTTCTTTATAATTCATTGTAGCACCAAGCTGTTTCAATACGCCAACTATATCATCACATTTAGCTTGACAAGCTCTTTTCATCATTGCCATCACATTCTGGAAATGTACTTCTGGAAAATGTGTAGAACATCCCACTGGTGTCATTCATGGCTCTGATATTCAGTGGAATTAGGTTCTGCAACCAGTTTTGCATTCAGTTGACACTACTGCTCGGGAAATGGAGCACCTCCTTTTTCAGTTCCAGAATATCCGTTTGCCTTTTTTATTTGCCTTTAAGAGGGAGAGCCAGGAATATTTCAGAAATAGATTGCTGTGTATCTTTGTATAAGCCTTAAATCTGGCTTCCTGAGAACTTTGATATGTTCTGTAAAGGGTATATTATGTGCCCTATTTATGCTTGTAACTTTAACTCACACTGTATAAATTAGATGACAGACTGTAAAAGACTGAGTGCAAACCGCAGAATGTTTTTTTTTTTCTCTCTTTTTTTTCCAAAGCTGAGCTTGCCTTTAAAGTGTCTTTTTTCATCTTTATCTTGGGGCAGTAGTGCTTATTAGAATATTAGGTCAATCTTCTTATAAACATGCCTTGTCATTTAAACCTTTCTTCTTTCTTTTCCTTGTTGGAAATCTCACTGTTATCATTTTCTGTTGAGTAATTATTATAGATGCATTAGTAAAGACCAATCCTGAATTTTCCATTTAATAAGATGACTGGTCAAACACAAAAGGAATAGTATTTGTGTTCTCCTTCCTCCCGCCCCCCACCTCCCCAATATGGGAAATTATCCCATGGAAGTCGTGTATGAAAGAATGACTAGAAAGTGGTTTTCATAGTTTATCACATAAAATTGATTTAATAAACAATTTATGATTTTATTAAGATCATAATCTTTTAAGTGATCATTTGGTTCTATGACAAGTCATTTCTTTTAGCAACCATTCCTCACTTTGCCCTATCATCTACTTTTCCTTATAGCCTCATTCTTTTCCAAATGTCGTCTGGTCTATGACCATTTTCTTAAAACGATTACTCACTAAGCCTTCTGACATAGATGAGAGAAACACAGCCCTTTGTTCTTGCCCCTGCAGTCTCCCAGCACCCTGTGTGGCTGAGATTTCATTCTCAGTGATGGGCAGGTCTTTGTTTCTCTTGGCTTTTTCAGTGATCTTTACTCTGAGATACGGAAACTCTTGATCTATCCCTTTAATCTGAAATGCCATCAAAAAGACATCTCAGAAAGAAGCAGCAATCTTCTTCACCCAATTGCACCAACTGTATACGTCCATTATTTTGTAAATTTAATGTCTTAAACACAAGCCCCACCTCTGATTTTGTTGTGTTTTCATAAACGATTTAAACAAAGATGGTATGAAGCTGTTTTTCTCAGAAAATCTCTATCTTCGTCTAACACTCTTATTTATTACCTCCAAACTTGTATGGCATAAGGGAATATAATGACAGTCAAATGATCTAAATAATTAATGTTAAACCTCCTACGTTATATGACTCAACATCTGGTACAAGAAGAAAACATTAGAATTTTTATGACAAGGGTCTCTGCTTGTTCACTGTAACTAATGTTTAGGATCTAAACATACTGACATGTTCGTTAAGTTCAGTGATTACTCTGTATCCTTCAGGGCTAGCACTGCAAAGGAAACTTGACCCCATGTCTTTATTTGTCAGATATGCATGTTCTCACTGATATATACCATATGGAAATTTATGTATGTTTTAGGACCCAATGCTGTCAAATCAGTCTCACTGTAAAGTAAAATCATATTCTCTATATTAAATGACTGAGTAAGAGAAAATATAATGGGAGACCATCAGAAAATACCTTCAACTTCATTCTGCACTGATTATGATCTCTTGAAAGTGTTGTGATAATGAAACAATATAGCCCTCACAAAATGAACAGATTTAAAATGCTTAACCAGGTGCTGATGGAAATATTTGTAATCCTTTTCAACAAATATGAAAATCTACCTGTGAAAAGGAGATTAAAGCAGGGCCTAAAAATAAAAATTAAAAAGAAGTCACCAGCATAAATTATTTTTTGTGAAGAACCGTAAGTTCTAACATATTATTGGTTTTTAGGGATTTGTTATAAACCATGAAGTATACGGGTTATTATATACCACTTTCTGACTGAATTTGCCTTTGCCTTGCTATTCTCTGACCAATACTCTAAAGATAATCTTAAAATACATATAACACACACCTAAAGATAATCTTAAATTAAAAAAAAAATAAAATACAGATTTATTAAAATTGAAGTGTAGGGTTTTTTCTTTAAATATGAAACTAAAAAGTGGCAAGTCGGTGAGCTATTACAGACACAAACGAAGAACCAAAATAGGAATCAGAAGGGCAGAGTAAGGCTAAGCTTTATCAGATGACTGTCCACCCCTGACAAAAGACTGACATTCACAGCAACTGATTTCCAAGCACCTTTTCCCTCTCTTGCTCCCATACATCCTTCCAGATCCAATGTCTGATTTTGCTTTGATACGATCTTAATGAGGGGGGAAACCCCTGCCAAAATGTATACATGCATTTGCAAATTTTAGAAAATAACTGTTTCTTTTAGAGCACAGCTTTGGCATCACATTCCTCTGATGTTCACACTAGCGATCACATACCCTCCCTTAACAAAATATCTCTTGTAGTGCATGTACATTACTAATCATATCAGAGGCATTCAGAGCAGTACTGAGCTGTTAAGGGCATCATCCACAAATGTATTTGATATAGATGAATCCAAGCCTAAATCATAAATCCTCCCTTGTGTATCTTAAAAATGTAGGCACGTTCGTATCAACACAATCACAGATTTAAAGAGATAGCTTAAGACCAGTTTATATAGCTTATGCAGAATTTACAATCAACGCTTCCTGAAATTTTTTGGACTTCAAGATTGTATAGCATAGTTTAATGATCTGAATGTGTTTCTCTGCTGGGTGGTTAGTCCTGAGATATTGCAGGTCTAATAATTCTGTAATGATACAGAAGCTTTTCTTTATCATTTAGTATTTACCCATGTCATTTTTCTTAATTCCACTAATCTGTTCACTGCTTTCACATTCAGTTACCAAAAGAGACTAAAACGCTAAGATGAATATATTAATTTTTAAAAACTGTTGAGAAGGGAAAACTCAGCGTATATCAGTATTTTTATATAAAGTATTTGCAGCATTTAGAACCTAGCCCATTTTCTGGTATTGCAACTAAGCTAAACAGATTGTTACCAGTTACATTCTATTAAAGAAATGCCCCCCAAAATAAAATTCTGAATGTACTCTTAAAGAAAAATCTCATATTTTCCCCAGAATCTGGAAAAATCAAAGATGACTAATGGGAAAACTGGTGCAGCAAGTGCTCCAGCTCTCATATATATAGGTGAAATGTTGTCACGGATTGATAGAGAAGGAACACATTTCTTTCTGCAATTTCTCTTTACTCAGCAATAACTTTATAGCTGAGTGAGCAGAAATATACCCATTTTACATGGAAAATACAGTACTTCCTTTCCTTGTCTTCCTTCCCAATTGGCTCTTAAATGAGAATCTGTACTAAACCTGCTCAGCATTCTTAATATGTGGCAGAGGAGTTGTAAGAAATTATACTACTGTACAAAATGAACAGGAAATCTAAGGTTTTGTGGTATTATAATTTTTCCCTGACCTCGTAGACACACCTGTGTTATAAACTTTTTATTTTGTTAAGGGTGAATATTTACAGTTTACCTACATTTCTACTTCACTTTGTCAAGTTACAGTGGGTAACATTACATTACAGTGGCTTACATTCTGACCAGAAGTAATCACAGAATTAAAGAGTTGTTTTTTTTATTTCCATGACCAGCAATGGGCCACTAGCTACCTACTGCCAGGTTGTACAAGCCATTTCATTTACATGATGACATATGAGAGCTATAAGCTTTGATTAAAAAGGAAATTACAGAGCACCATCATCTTTTTCTGTGCAGAAGTTGTTCTTATTTAGTTTCAAATTTATGGAATAATGTAATTCTTCTTTCTTAGCTCCAGATACATCCAAAGACAAAGCAAACAGCCCTGCAAAAATACAAATCCACCACAACAAGTAATAAAAAAAATCTAGAATATTAAATGAGGCCATGTTATTGCAGATGTAGAAACAGGTCAAGTTAAATGTGCACAGATCTAGTGGAATAAATAGGTATATGCTGATTTATATCATCTGACATTTCTAGCCATGAATCTTTCTTAGCTTTTGCAGACTCCATTTCTACATCAAAGAAATACATGCAGTTCTTCTGAAGGAGACTAAATAAGGGACAGGGACAAAAAGAAAATAACTGTCATAAACCATTTGAACTTGGAATCACAGGAATAGTGTGAAAATACTGCATATCCAGGAAATGTTCCAGCAAGTATGCACAGAACATTAGTACCTATGGCTAGGTATTTTTCAGATTGTCTGTGTGGTAGAGAGCAGGTTTATCCGAAAAGAAATTATGAACAACAGCACTCCCAAAGTAGTCAAGTATATGCTGACTACACGAAAAGAATTGCTTCAGAAACATATATTTTTTTACATGTCTTTTACCACAGGAAAACCATTAAAGTTAGGAAAGGGTAAGGTGGATTGCCATCCTGCTTGTGTATCAATACAATTATTAATACATTATTATTGGCACTTTAAGTAATAGAAACATTTCAAGCACAAAAAAAATCCTCTTCATCCTTCTGTCACAAGCTTTCCTGACTTCAAAGAGGCTGAGTCTTAAGCCAAGTGTGGCTTTATGTGCCCCTGGATCTTGTGGGATATGTAGGAATGCAAATCTATTTTGCAACATGCATTCCTCTTCTTGCAGAGCCCTTGTTCTGCGACCAGCTCTGTCAGCTGGTGACGTGTCTCCCCATGGTCTTTGCAGAAAGCTTGTTGTAGGTAGGTCCCTCAGCAGAGGTGGGGAAAATGCCCATAAGCGCAGGATGTTTGGGCTAGTTTTCTAATGGTTTCCCCAAACATTCTTTAAAAAAAAAAAAAAAAAGTTTCTCATGGCCCTAGGGGCCACTCAGGCGAGAAAAAGGCACAAGGCTTTCAGTTGTGAGATGACATCAGCCCTAAATCTGCCTTTAATTACATTTGTAAATGTTTTTTTTTTTTTCTTATACAAGGATCAAGGATGTGATTTGACAATAGCAGAAAGAGAATGAAGACTTATGTCTTCATTAAGTCTTCCAGGAACTTAATGTGCCTGGCAAACTTTATCCATTAGTAACTTCAATTAAAAAACAACAAAAACAAAACAAAACAAAACAAAACAAAACAAAACAAAACAAAAAACCTAACAGAACACCCCACAACAGATAAAATCAAAGAATTAATTTCAGAAACACCAGTGCCTGCAATCATCTGGCCTACAGTGCTGGTTTTAAACATAAGGAATAAAAATATTTTCATTTGTAACAAAAACCCAGTTGATCTGAAGATCAGCTGCACATTGAGATGCATTGGACATTTTTACGAAGTGACAGTGCATTTTGACAAAGTCACTCTTCAGAGAACAACTTCTTAAAGCATGAGATTATGCCATGATCAAGGGCCTTCACTCCAGTGAAAGTTCAGGAGAAGTGCATGAATGTTAAAATGAAAAAAGTGGGATATTAAGGGAAGATGGGAGAAATATGGAGAAAAGAGAAGTGGCAATCAGAAGGAGGAAAAAGAGGCTGACAGATTTAAAAGGTGATTGGAGCAACTTGGTAAAAGAAGGATCAATATTAGCTGAGGGAGAAAAAAAAGGAAGAAGGAGCACTGAGTTATTCAGAATTACTTTTCTGAAGAGAAACAGAACTTGGAAATTGTCTACTACAACAAAAAATTTAGCAGTGAATCTTCATCCTGAGATCAAACCGGCTGCGAGGCAACTATTATATCCATATTCCTTACACAGAACACTAAATAAAAAAGAAAGTTTCAACACATATTGTACATTCTGTGACTGTTGAAAGGGGTTGGACAGAAAAACAAAGTGCTTTATTTCCCTCAAAGAGTATGCCACCTATTCTTAGGAATTTCAGCAAGTCACATCTGCCTACCACAAGGTCAAAGCATATTATTCAGAAAAAGAGACTTTTCTTCTTATTATTTTCCGAGGTTATAACCTGGAAATGTTTTCCAACCTCTCCTCAAGTTTCATTTGCACATTTTCGAGGTACGTTTTCCCAGTGAACTCTGATTACTGATGCCTATGGGGGATCATTTTTAAGCAGACAGTTCAAACTCTGGCCCCTGCTGCAACCTCAGTTTCTTCTCATCCTCTTGTTATGAGGAGATCAGTAGTTATAAACTTCCCATTACAGTGTGTTGGTCAGCAAGAAAGCCACATGGACATCAATGTTTATTAGCAAGCTTTTTAGCAGAGTAATAGCTAAAGTGGTCTAAGCTTTAAAACTCTCCAATGCCAGCTGGAGAATCAGAAAATGTGTATGAGGCTTTAATTAACTGTAAAATCTGAAGTGAACTGCGTTGCACGATACCTGGGGATTTCAGTGAAGAACGTACATATGTTCGCTCTGCTAATTGAAGATGAGCTGCATTTTAAGGGATTACATCCCCTGAGGTCGCAGAGCCAGAGAGAGTGGAAGATAGGAGAAGAATTTTAAAGGCCTAAAGTAAACTTTCTGTTAATGGTCTGCCCTTTGCAAGCAAAGTCTATTAACAGTTTAAGCTGATTTACTGCATGTTGTGTAAAATTTATATGGAAATGGGAATGTGGCACAAAAAGGAAGTTTCTATTTTTTCTTCCTAGCCATAAAATATAAAAATTGAAAAGCTTCTTATAGTTCTATGACAAAGTTCATACTTTGTTTTTTTCTTTTTCATGAAGCACTTGGAACTTTCTTTTTGTTTGCTTTTACGAGGTTACAGAAGTAGATTAAATGGAAAAGAAACTAATCCTGGCTCTAAACTCATCTAAAATGTAGTGGGCAATTACAAGACTCTAGTGGCAGGGTGGTACTGCATTGTCTCTTTCAAAGATGAACAAGAGCTAGCAGATTGCATGGGGATTTCACCTTACAGCAGTGACAAATTACAGTACATTGTCCCAAAAGGGGTCTTAAAGCCCTCAATTTTTAGTAAGAGATTCCAGCCCGCTCCTCCTTTCTCCCACTCTCCAAGCGTAGCCATTGGCTTTCTGGCAATCTGTTGGAATATTTTCCCCTCCCAGCCCCTTTGCCACGCGTTGGGAGGTACCTACAAGAGCAAGAAAACTGAGTCTTGTTCCTGGATTAAGTAAGGTTTTTTGGCTGCTCATTCCTCCACTTGGTGCTGCCACTCTAGGATGAGCAGGGGAGTAAAGAAAAAGTGAGAGTAGCAGCTGCTTTCCATCCTTCCCTCAGGGTAAGACAGACAGTGAAATCGCTGAGCAATCTGGCATCCTTCAGACCATGCTATGAAGTGGCTTATATTAAAAACAGAGGAGCAGCCGAAGCATTACCTACAAATACTGCATTTCATTCATTTTAGATTCAATGCAATATTATGCCACCTCTTCAAAATTGTTGAGAGGTTGAGGGGGCCAATTAAAAGGGCAGTGAAAATTGCTTTTAGGTGTAACGGAGGAAGTAAAACGTTTCAGTATATCCATCATGGTTGAATTCCACTGAGGAGCAAAGCCAGTATTGTGGATAGGAGAGCACTAGTATATTAAATTTACAGGAAAACAAAATGTATGAAGGGGCTAAGAAAATGTGGGAAAGTAGAGATTAAGTTGAATTGAATCCACGTGCTCGATTAAATATATTGGGGCAGGGATATGAGGGAGAAGGAATTAGATAAAACAGCCTAGAGAAACATTTTTTGAATTTTTCTCCAAGTGGGAGGGAGGGGTTTTTTTCTGTTGGTCTTTCTTCATCACTTCTTCCTAAAACTGGTCTGTGACTGAGTTGAGTAACCAATTTGGGTGTGTACCTGGTTGATACGAGTCTGTTATATGGAAATGGGCTGTGGATATGTAACATTATGCAAGCTGCATGCAGTTCTAGTGCACATTTTACACAAGCAGAATGTGAATTTAGCATAGTAAGTGGTTGTGGTAAGTAGGGCATTGCACAGTGTGCAGCATTATTTGAAACACCATGGTTGGATCACCTGCATATTTGGAACCCAACTTTCTTGTAGTTTCTAGATGGAAACTAAAAAGAATGCACACTAATAAATAGTAAAATAAATGAGTAAATATCTTTACTCACAATTCACAGTGAAAATCAAGTAGTTAATAATTACTGTAGATTCATTTATGTCAGGAAAGTAATTGCAATTTCTCTTACAGTTGAAACAGAGTTTTGGAAATGACATAGAAAATATTGCCAACACAGTCTAAAATAATATGTGGTTGCTGGAAAAGCAATGAGCCTGTTAAGATATAGTCACTTCCCATGTTACCTGTCATTTCATATGATGTTATGTTAAAAAAAAAAAAAAATTAAGGAAAGTGAAGAAACTAAGTCTCTCTGTATGTTCAGCACATAAAATATTGAAAACAATCTGAAGGAGAAACTGCTTACATTTCCTTTGTATGGAGTGTGTGAGACATAGAAGATGAACACATAAAACACCTCATATAATATTTAGCACAAGAACCTCTGAGGAGGTTAATGAGCTGACTTCTATTAACTTCAGCAATGCTATACAAGCACAGGATCTGGTACCTAACCTATAGACTCATAACAGAATTATTTTGGGTCTTATCTCTTGCATGCTTAATTCCAAGTGAGAAAGAGAGAAATAATCTGTTGCAGACACTCACAGTGCACTACGCATTACTGCTTTTATAAACACTGAAGAGTCACAACTGTTCCAGTCCTCCTTCCTTCTAGACTTCTTTATGGACACTGAACCTTTGATGTCATTCCTGTTTGTTCAGCACTATACTTTGCTGCTTACTAGGGCTATTGCTATTTACCTTTTGCCTGTATAATGGTGGCTTGACAGACAAATCCTGTGGTAAGTAAACCTAACTGTTAGAATGATAAGACCTTTTCTTCGTAATTGTTATTTTAAATATAACTGACACCTGCTGACTGGCTAGCCATGTAATTACCTCTTTCATTTATGTATTACCTCTGGATTAGGCTCAAGAGTGGTATGGAAGTTCAAGTGAGGTTTCCACGGAAGGGGTGCATAACATGACAGTACGGTGCAGCACACGGGCCTCTGCCTGATCCAAATCCCTGGCTACATAAAGTTACGAGGCTCTTTTGAAGCTGAAATCAAAAGGTCATTCAATGATCAAGGTGTGCGTCCACCCTCTGTCTGGTAATAGAGCTGTGAGATCTCCTTGGGAGGTCTCCTCTACCTTTTGTTCTCTTCTACTTTTGAACCATTCACAGGGACCTGTCTGCCCTTCTTACTTACAAAATAAATGTCTCGTGCTTTTCAGACATCTGGTGATTTTGGTATGCAGCTTGCAGGGCCAGGAAAGCTAGACACTGCTGTACAAGACATGGAGTTTGGCAGTTGCTGAACTTGGGAGCATTTTTCATTCTTTGCATCTCATTTGGGGAAGGCAGGATATCCTTGAGCATCAATGACTCTGTCAGAAAGTAGGGGCATATTTACATATCATTTGCATACTGTAAATAGTTGTGTTGTCCTCATGAATCTTGCATAAAAACTGCGTATCATCTGGCATAATGTGCCAAACAGAAAAAAGTTTGCTTAAGTTTTATTAAAAGACAAAATTTGGATTAAGTGTTGACATACGAAACATTGTTCTACAATCAAAAATGTCTTTGTTTGTGTAAGTATTTAGATTATGGTAATACTGCAGTTATAATAAGCAGTTAAACTTTCCAGACACCAAGAAGGTACAATCCTTCCTGGCTTCAAAATCCTAAAACAAAGTTAAGAAAAAATACTACGAAGAGTTTTAAAGAAAAGAACACCAAGGAATAGAAACTATAATTCATAAAATCAAGACAAAACTCTTTCTGAAAACTAGTGATGTTTTTTTATTAAGAAGGGAAAATAAAAATAAACTTTCAGATACAAACTGAATTTTTGTTTTATGCCTGTTTTATATTCTTATACAAGAATCAAGTTAGTCAATGGACACTTAACTGATTGTGGTGGTTTTCTTATTTGGAAAATAATTTTTAAATTTGGCCTCTTTTTTAACAATTCTTTAAAAATTTTGCAAAAAGATAACTGACTGTGATATGGGATGATTAGCACAATCTCTATACATTAAAAAAAATGGTTAGTTTGGGGTTTTTTCTTATTTTTCTTTTTATTCTGTATGTATTCCAGTTTAATGGATCCACATGCATGTTCTCAGATACAAGAAGCTAAGTCTTGAAGTATCCACTCTAAAGTAGCACATCCAGGCACTGATTAAAGGTTAAAGTTAAGATTGCCTATATAATATCTCAGCTGTCCACCTCTGAAGCAAGTTCCTGATTGAAACTCTCAACAAAAAGTGACCCTCTAGATTTTCCTATTGCACGCACAAACTACATGACTCTATCCGAGCTCTGATTAGCCCCAGCGCAAGTAGTTGCACAGTACTCCAAAGAGTGATGTTTGGTATCATACCTTGCCAACTAACTAGAACTTTTTGTTGTAAAGACTGTAGGTGGAACTGCTGAATGTGTGTAAAGTCTTAGCAGGCTAAGGGCCCCGGTAATCTATGGCAATAGTTTAAAATTAGTTTGCTGAAGCTGATAACATCACTAGGTGTCTCCCCATTTCTCTGTCAGATACTGCTACTCCAGCACAGGCATAGCTCCTCTACCGCATTTATTCCAGGGCTGGGTGATAATAGCATTTTCTGCTGTCCAACTTCAGCTGACACACAATATCTGTTAGCATGCTAAGGCTTGCTGTAAATTGAAAAAACTGAGAAAATGGCCAAGACTCTGAATGCAGTTTCACTCCTGAGTTATGTTAGGGTAACATTAAGACATTCCTGCCCAGATATGGAAATGGATCCTACTTTTTTAAGCTCCCGTGCTTTGGCATGGTATAGCTTGCCCAGCTATATTTTTTCTTCCACTTAAGGCTACAGAAAAGGCCAAATTATTTCTCTCTTTTGATAGAGCAGAATTTCTCCCTTTCAGCCACTTCTGCAAAAAAAACTGTTATTCCAAAACTGTTGATTCTCACACTACTGCTATAAACATCATGAAGGTTTGAGTAATTAAAAAAAAAATCCTGTGTTTTTGTTGTTGTTTTTCATAATCAATATTCTTATAAAACATGCTTGTTGACTGTGCATTTCAGTCTTGGCTAATGAAGGTGTTGTGTAGTTCCGAAAGAGGATAGAGGGAGAAGGCAAACTAAAGAAAATATAATATAAAATATAAAAAATATAAAATATAAATAAAGAAAATACAAAAAAATATTCCTGAGGAATGCTAAGACCAAATTATAAGGCAATGTGTAGGAAACTGAGAGAAATGAAACAAGACTACATGAAGAAAATGGTAACAAAAGTGGGAAGCAAAGCAGTATAAAAGAAAAGACCCCATGCCTTAAGCTACCCAAATACTGTGAAATCCATATTGAGAAATAGCCTATTTTTTTAAAGAAAAAAACTTTTGGGTTCTGGTCTATTTCCACCCTCTATATTTTTTCCTGATGCATTCTTTCTTTGCAGTTTTAACTATTAGAAATAAAATAAAATAAAATAAAACAAAACAAACATGAAAACTGAGGTTTTTAAATAGACATTTGATTCCAATGCCTGAAGCTTTAAAGGAGGCACAAGTGTCTCAGGGTCATCTCTAAAATCATGTTAAGTTAGCAATCCTGGAGGTGCAAGGGGAGAGAGAAAATAAGCATCAGGATCAGCACTGAGAGTTTTAAAGGGGAGAGATGCGGACTTGAATTTGGAAGAAAAAAAAACATGAGGAACAGCAATATTTCAAAGGTGAACAGTCCCGACATGAAGAGGCAAGAAAGCCATTATTGGGAGGGGAAAGTAGATTCATACTGGATAGTACACTGCAGATGGTACCCTGGGTTGTTATAGCAGTAAGGAGAGCCCCCCCTGTTAACTCACAACTTGTTCTCCTTAGTCTCTTGACAGTCCCAGGTGTTTGACATCCTTCTCTTTCTATTTTCTGCTGTCTTTTGGTAGCTAACATACAGTTAAAGTTTCTCCTCATGTCTTCCCTTCTCTCTTTTTTTTCCCAGGAAAGGCTCAACAGCTGTCCTCGTTTTCTGAAAAGAAACTCTCTGCTCTTGCTTCAGTCCCACCCCATCTTCCTGCTGAGATTAGTGATTTTTGTGTAAGGGCACCTCTTTTCTTGACTTCTTTTCATCTTCTTTGCACCTTTCACCAGTTTTCTTTGTAACTCTTAAGAAAGAAAAAGAAGTGGCTGAGTAAAAAGGCTAGACAAAATGATGTCATGATACTTTAACTCTTCTTCAAAAGATGGTGATTTGAATCCCATCATTTTTGGAAAGCACAGAGCCATCTACTGTAAGGTTTTTTTATGGCAATATTATTGCCCAACTGTCTACATAAAATCATAGAGAAACATCTGCGGTTCTCTAAGAAAGAAAAGTGACAGGCAATTGATTTTCAGATGACTATATATAACATTCTGCCACATTCTGTGTTGTTGTTGAAGGCATACAGTGGCTACATCAAACCAAGAAAGTTGCTAAATGCTTTTAGCTTTTCTTAATATATTTTTTGTGTATACATTTTTAGTTCTGCAATCTTGTACTATTCTTACTCATTGAACAGTAACAAACACAGGTAAAGTGTGTTTGTTTTAGAAGGGAGATGCTATACTTTGGAATCAACCTTGGGCAGCTCCAATACTGAGCTCTCTCTGCTACTGCCCACAGAAATGACCTAACACTAGTTTCTCATAGGATTGCTATTTCTGAGATTTGTCATCAGCTGTAACTTACACTCTTGCCCAGTCTTGCAATCTACTGTCCACTAAGTACACAAAGGAAGTTTTCACAGAGTTGGGATTCTCTCACTGAAAAAGTATTGAGATAAATCTGAGGGAGAGCAAAGCTTCTTCATTGTCACTGCAAAGCAGTTGATACTCTTCAAAATACTACAGTGTATGCTGATGGCATGCTAAATTTTCATTTACTCTCAAAACAAAGAAGAAAACAGGAATACTTTAATGAAAACAGTAGTGTTTGTTACCTGCTATCACTGTGAGGCCATTACACTGAACAAGCAGAAAACATACCCTTGATTATAGAGGCTGATTGAAACATTTTTCAGCTGCTTTGTTTGCATGCAAAACATATCCTGGTATTTCAAAGTGACTAAAAAAGAGTTAAGACAAATTCACAGGTCCAGTTTTCCCTATCAATGTGATGGAAATCTTTTAATAAAATCTCATGGGATTTTTTTGAGAAAGCTTCTCGGTATGACGCACAATGATAATAGATAAAGCAACAATAGATGAAACGGTCATGAACAGAAAGTAAGTGGGTATGTATTTGTGCTGTATGGATGATGATATGCACGTGTCTGAAGAGTTGATTAGACTTCATAATGTAGCGGGTGCATCAGCAGCCAGGATTTAAATATATGATTATATAAATCTGAAAGCAAACAACTCTTAAAAATCATCTCTGTGATGAGGTCATTAAAATGAAATGCATAGGTTTATTTGTAACGACCAAACGAAGCCCAGACTACCAGTATTTGCACTCTCCCTTGTCCTTGAGGCCTGGCTGCTGGCTACTCCCTCCCTTCTCCTCTTTCACAGGTCCTGCGTGAGGTGCTGACCTTTCTCTCTCTCATGTCTTCTGCTCTCAACATCCTAGAGTCCCTGCAAGCTCCTGTCCTCGAGCAGACCTGCTTGCTTCCCAGGAAAAGTGCAATTTCCTCCAAGGCAGAGGTCCTTCCATGATAGTCACAGAGTCGGCGATGAGGTTGGCAGGGACCTCTGGAGAATGCCTAACCCAGCAGGCTGCTCAGGACTGGGTCCAGTTGGCTTTTGAATGTCTCCAAGGATGGAGACTCAGAGCCTCGCATCACTCTCCCACTGAAAACCTTTTTCTCATGTTTAAAGGAATTTCTTGTGTTTCCGTTTGTGCCTATTGTCTCTTGTAGTGTCACTGGATACCACTAAGAAGAGTCTGGCTGCTCATTCTTTATTCCCATCCATCAGGTACTTTTACACATTGATAAAATCCCTGTGCCATAAAACCCACTCCTCTAAAAGGAGTGTAACACCACTGGGCACAACTAAGAATCAGATATAGAGGCTGTCATAGAATGCTCCCCCCTCCCCCCCTCCAGTCCATTAAAACACCCAGATGAAATATCTTATCTGACAATTTAAAATATGAAAAATTAATTCCTTCACTGGCAGCCACGTGCCTGTCCCCTCAGACAGAATGTTTCCATAAAACTTTTTACTTCCTGTTAAATATCTGTTACAAAGTACAACTGGGGTGTCACGTCCAGTTAGAATTTCTAGAAAGAGTCCTTCATTTTCAAAGGACACATGCCTACTGTTTATTTACCAAGGGACGTTATACATAGGACCCTGGTAGCATATACTATAATAACCCATATTAATACCATATGAATAATGTAATATCAACAATGTCAGTTAGCAGTTCCCTCAGTCATAATGTCCTTGGATAATCAAAGATCACAGAATTCCTTTTTTGTAGGCTTCTTCTTCCTACACTTCAGACAAATTCAAAAATCTTTGTTAGTGTATGTATCACATAGCGGGGCATGTAGGCGGATCTTTAGCTATCTAATTGTGGATGTTGTTTGCTACTTCTAAATATGTGACTGGGCATAAACTGCAGCAATCCAACCGCTGAAATTGAGCAACAGTCTCACGAAATGAAAAGCTTGTTATTCCATTTGTTATTTGACGTGTCAACAAACAAAATCAGCTAATACTTCATTTCCCCATTTTACATGTGTGCAACTCTTATGAAAAAATACTCAACATGTGCATTTCAGTGGCTAAGACATAGACATTTATGCCAATATCACTAAGATTTATAGTTATGGAGGACATGGTGAGAGATAATTTAAAAAGTCCTGAAAGCAAAAGATTGTGTTGGTGACCCAAGCCTATGGGAGGCTTTCTTATTTAAATGTAGAGATATTAATCTCTGATGATAACTATCTTTATTTAACTTCAGTCTGATGAAACATTTTCTGGACAAAAAATCTGTGGATGTTGAAGATAGTGTGAATGCTTCAATTTTCAGGAGTAGAGTTTCCCAAATATGCACAGGTAAACTCAGCTATGCAAATTCAGTTGGAAGTAACCGATTTTGCAGAAGCTAATATTGAACAGAGATATGACGATATCATATCAGTTCTTGAGGCCTCCATAACTATTCCAAATGTAATAGAAATGCAAGTTTAAGATGGTTCCAGGTGCACGGTTCTGTTTTCAGCCGTGATCAGCTGATTACTCATCATCATCTGTTGCAAGCCAGCTGTCAGCTCACAGGGAGAGCATTGAAGTCAGTTTGGCTGAGCAAACAGAGTTATTTCTGAACTGAATGTCAATTGGTTTCCAAAGCAGCGAAAGTAATAAAAGTGGTGATGTCAGTACCAGCAATCAAGCTGCACAGAGAAGCATTATTTCACTGCTCTAAATCATATTAAATGATGGCTTTGATTAACAATGAGACAATTTCTGCTCCACAGGTTCAGGCTTCTACTTACATATTAGGACAAAACTGTGTTATTGGTAGATCAGAAAGAGAGGGGAGCTGGTTTCAAGAAACCCAGTTTAATGACTTCATTTGTCTACTTTATTGAAAAGAGAAAAATGCATTACTGGGTTAAATTCAATGTTTCCTTCCCCCCACTCCCCACCCCCAATAGTCTTTACAGTGGAGGCAGGGAGAGTGCTAAAATATATCTGTTTGGGAATACCTCAGCAGATATAGGTGTACATGTACAATGGTACATATGTTCTGTAAATTCTGATTCATTTGGACACACGTGCCTGTAGATCCTATTCAGGAATGACAGCTCTAGTGCTTTGTTTAGGAAATGCTGATCATACTGCAAATGTACAGAGTAATTGTATGTTGCTTGTATAATAGATAATTACATCCATCAGATTCATACTTGTAATTTCCAGAGATTTGCAGGTCATCTAGAGTTGCTGTGCATTTCTCAGCTGCATGTTTGGAAATGCCAGATACAGCTAGAACATTCCCAAAATCCACCTGGACAAAGGAATATGTTCAGGAAACTTCAACAGCCCTTCCAGTCATGAGTAACCATGAGCAACATTGAAAGAAATATAAAAGCCGCAGATCTACAGGTTAAGAAAGAGCAAACTAAGTTTGAGTGAAAACAGTGCTGAAAACTTGTTTCTATATGGGACTATTTAAGGATGAATTTCAGATTGAAAGCCATACAAAATTAATGTCTCCATTAAAAAAAAAAAAAAAAAGAACAAAAATACCCTTGAAAAATACTTGAAAACAATTTTTAAACTTCCTAATTTTGAGGTCAACTTCATGATCCTGCAGACAGTCGAGTCATGATTTTTTCAACCTGTAGGACTGATAGCTTTACAACTCTCATGTGAGTTATAAGTTTCTATGCCACTGAAAAAGGAATGTTTGTTACTCTCACATGCTCATGGAGATGAACTTTGCTCGTTATCTTTCTAAAATAATGTGTCAATATATTCATTGTTCTTAGGGCTGTTCTCTCCTACCATTTCAAGGGTCAAAATGGAATAAAAGAAAAAGATTTTCATATCAAACAGGAGCTACTATAGAGAAAGTAACATTAACCCTCTCCTGGTGCACTGAAAATCCATCAACAACAACAGGGTATCAGCCAGACTTTGAAATAACATAATACACAAGAACTATAAGTGTTACTAAACATGCTTTAAAAAAACCTGCTAACATTATTCATTTAGATTAAACAACCATCTGGCTATCTTCTTAATCGCTTGACCTAATTGCAAGGTGGTCATTTAGCATATGTTTCAAAGTGATATTCAGGTAGATGAGGTTACCAAGAAAAACATCTGTTTCATATCACAAATAATAATTAAAGTTAAACAATTAAAGCAGTGACATACCTCTGGGATTTGTATGGAGTCCCTTGTTAAAATTCCACAAACTAAATCAAGGTATGATTACACTTAATTTTCATGCCTCTGATGAAGCTTATTTGCTTTCCGGCTACTGTTAAATCATTCCTGTAGAATCCCTACAGGCAGCTTAGCCAAAGCAAATACTTTTCACTAGTTTATTACCATAGACACAAGAAGGAATGGTTTCCTTTAGGGACTAGTAGGAAAAAAAGTGCCGCATAGATATCTAAATGCCCTTATGGCAAGAAGTACCTGAGAAGTTCCTTGCTTATCTCTAGTAAAATCACCTATGGGGCTTATCCCACAGTGTGACTGAGTAAGTGTGCAGTGAGAAATGGTAAATGTTTTTAGTACGTATTTGTTGCCTTGCCATGTTGACTTCCTTCTCAATGAAGTGGCTGTAAGAAGGTTTTTTTTAGAAGAAGAAATGCATAGCCTTCACTGTCTCTTATTCATCTGGCCCTGCAGAGCATGTGGTTACAGAGAAGTGGCACTCCTGGGCCAGAGCTATCATAAAGCAACATGTTAAACATCAGATAATCATCCTGGCAATTTAAAAAAACATCATTTGGGCTTTTTTTCAGACCAGAAAGGAGATCTTTCATTTTTGTATCAAACAATTGTAAACTTTTTTTAATAAAAGTAAAATGAAACTAATGGCTGAAAAATAAGGTCAATTAATTTCTATTTTATCTTGATTCTTGTTTTGTCTAAATGCACAACAGAGCAAGATTTAGCTAATTTTATTTAGCATCTGGATGTCACCAAAAGTGCATTTTAAAATAAAAATGAAGTTTGAATGGACATATTTTACCTAGACCTAATAATTTAAAAAAATAAAAAGAAGATGGAGTAGCAATTGCCATTTGAAATGAATGTTTTCTTTCATTGCTTTGTATCTTTTTGCAGCCAGCAGGACTTACTTTTGAGAAAGGCATAAGAAAATTCACAATAGGCAGCTATAGCTGAACTTATGCTTAGCTGAAGTTTCTTCTCTGACAATCAGAAGGCAAGGCACACTTTGAAGCATAGGAATTCAGGGAATTAATATTTTAGTATGGTTTTTCTATGGAAATTTTCATAAACCGATAGCATGTGTTTCAGTGGTATACTGATGCTGGTATGCTACTAAATTTTGTTGGTCTAATGAGTTTTGTGGCAGAAAGTTCCATGAAATAATTATGTGCCACAAACACACATTTTTTTGAACAAGTTCTGACTGATGAATATATCTACTTAACTGAATTTTTTTATTATTACTATTCTTGGAATTTTCTAATTTTTGCCTGTCTTCCTTGTCCTGTTTCAAGTCAAATTATTCAGAATATTCTTATTTGCTTTTTGTATGACGGTCCTTATCATGCCTCTGATGCAATCTTGTTTATTTCTGTTATTTGAATATCTAGCTTTTAAGGTCCATAACAAAGCACAGTATTCCAAGTGGGAATATGCTATTGTTTTCCATAGTCTACATTATGTAAACTATATACAGGAATATTTATTTATTTATTCTTCATTTTAGGTTTTATCTATTCTTCATTAATCCTTCTGTGGTTCATTTCTACCACTGCACAGTGAGAAAATGTTTTTGCTGAGCAATCTAGAGAGGCACACTGATAATTCTTCTGATATATTTCAAATTCAATATGTGAATATCAATTTTTTTTTCTCCACTGGATGCTTTTTTGTATTTATGAACGGAAAAGTTCACATGCCAGCATTTTGCCCACTTCTCCAGCTTTACTGGATCCAGTAATATCTTCTGGTTTCTATTAAATGGGATGCATACCAGCCAATTTTCATTAGAGAAACCAATTTCATGATAATTTCCTCATGATGACACTGAATTATAGCATACATATATTTTCATATTATGTCTCCATTTATGTGGATTCTTTTGTATCAATGGAAGAATTCCACTCAGCTACATCATTATAGGACTGTGAGTAAGCTCAAAGACTCAGTATCTTTTCTCTAGCTGATGGCTTTTTGTCTGTATTTTCCTAGGTGATTTTGAAACCAGAGTTCTTTCTTTTTATTATTTGCAGAAATAAACATGAGGTAGACAACAAAGAATGAGTTTGGAATGGTAAAAAGGAATTCTTCCAGATTATTATGTGTCTTGCCAAGGATAAAATGTCATATTTGTTTTCAGCTTTCCCATCGAGCTCGGGAATGTTTAACAAGCTAAGCACATAACTTTGGATACCATTGCCCAAGGAAGAAAACTTCAGGTGCCAACCATGTAATTGGAACCAATTTTTTTCTGTAGTTTTCGTGTTTGTTTTTTTTTTTTTTTTTACCATATTAAAATGGCCAGTGAGTCAGTGAGTGACTAATGTAAAAAGTAGATACTCTTGAAATTGCTACTGGAGGCCAGAAAACTGTGTCACACATTCAGGAATCAAGATTTTTCTAGAACTAAAGGCATATGACATAATTTGTATGCTTTCTAAAAGTTAGTGTGCTATGAAAAACTTGTTATGGAACACTGATTATTTTACAGCTTAGGCAGTAGGCTTATCGCAAAACTAACTTATACTGAGAAGATAACATATTTCTTAAGAAGATTCATGGTTCCAGGCTACACAGGATAAAAAGTGTATAAGCTTTCTTCAGTCTTGAAAATCTTTACATTGCCAGGAAATAGAGTTTATCTGTTGGGAATAAAGGGAAGATTCTATCTTATCTAAGTTTCCATTTCACCTGTCATATTTCAGACTTGTCATATTTTTCTTAACAAAAGGTACCCATCACTCCTCTGTGTGCAGGAAAAAAAGAACTGAGTCATTGGTGTTTGGACAGTGTATCCCCCTGAGTGCAAAGGTTTGTGTCTTCTCATTCTATACTGCGTGTGTGAGATACCAGGCAATTGCTGCCATGGTTACGGTACAACTCACTGGCTCCATTTTTCTGAATATTGTCTGCCCACATTTTGTAGTAGTCAAGTGGACTGTTACTGTTACGGTCCTTAGGCAAGCTAGCGAATGGCACATAGTATTATGCTGCTATGTAAAGAATGTTTCAAGTATGTCTACTGCTTAAAAGAAAACATCTTAGTTGTTTAATGCAGAGGGAGCTCTTCTTTCCATCTTCCGAGACATCCCACTAAATAAAGCATACATTTCCACTCACTGTCCAGAATAATAGGTAGAAAGTAGGTCTCCATGCATCTTCTGATAGAACACAGGATTTGGGCACATTGCACCCACTATTTTGAACTTGTGCAATTTTTATTGAAACTGATTTTGTCTGGGTAGGCATGGAGCAGGCTTGACCTAGACCCCAAAAAATCAGACTGAAAACTTTTGTGGATATCAACAGACCCTGGAACAATATCGAAGATCAGACAAAGCAGTACTTGCTTATTCTAATTTGGACGGGTAGACGGAGTTTTCCAACAGTACATAGCCTCGCTGGTGCAGCTAACAGCCCTGGGACCCATGAGTGAAGCATGCATGTACTGACGACAGTCCTACATACGAACAGAAGCCCTGCATAATATTTTCTGATATTAATTCTCAGACCATGGCCACACAGCTGAGGGCTTTGGTAGCCCCACATCTTTAACACCGCACAGTGAAGGGCAAAGTCTTAACATGTTAGAGAGCATAAAACCAAAGGACAAAACCTCTGTATCAACAGCTCTGTTGAATATATATATAAATCTATAATGGAACTGTACAACAGAAAAGGTGTATTTGTTGTACAAAATGTTGTACAAAACCACATTTTCTAATGTATTTAATTTAATCTAGGTGTAATCCTCTTCCTTAGTTCTCCCTGTGGATGCTTTCCTTTTTTTCTTTTTGTTCTCATGAATGGAACAAACTAAATTCTCATGTCTATTTCTTCTTTCCTTTGGACTGAGAAAAGGAACCACTTTCTTTCAGAGGCAGACTATTACATTTTAAAACATACACTTCCTTCACCGAGTGCTTTATGCAGAAATGCTGAGCCTGCAGGATAAGAACCAGATGGAAAAAAAAGTTTGGTAAGCTGTTCCTGCCTTAACATTCAGTAGATATTCAGACAATTTTTGATGAATTTGCACAGCTATAGGGAACAACATATATTATGATGTAAATGCCATCAATATGACATATGCTTAAAGTTCTGTGTATAAATAAATAAAACATATTGAAAAGACTGCTGCTTACCCCAGCTGTTTATTTCTCAGTGCCTAAATGCCAGAGAAAAAGCAAAAACCTCTCTTGCTTTCGCAGTGTTTTCATGTTGAGTTTGAGTCATAAAGCAATTAGTGATCTCAAATCAAGATTCCTAGCTGCATTCAGGTCAAGTCCCCTGAGTGAATTTCTGCATTTGTGCTGAAAAAGATGCAGAATCTTTTATATCAAACTGACAGAAAATGACATCTTCTTTCAAGACTGCATCCTGACTGAAAGAAGACATATTTTTCCAGGATCTTTTAAGGAGCTCTTGGTAATTCGTGGATGAATCGATATAGCTATATGATACCTTATTGGGGCCAGTGGAAAAAGCTTCAGGTGACATCATGAGACCTCCATTGGTTCTCAAAGTCAGTTTTCTTTGCAAGTAATTCAGTGACCAAAAAAAAAGGAGTAATTTAAGTACAAAGTAGGGAATTGCTATCATTTGCCAGGAAATACATAACAATTGACAAAGCATACCCATTACAAGAGTCATCTGCAGTTAAAAACTGGCGCAGCTGAGGACTGGCATCCCCAGACTCCTTGGTGCAGCACCTGGAGACTGGTAGAGGCAGTGGCCTGCCCTGCCATTCAGCCTGCATTTCCCTGCCAGTGACCAGAGGGAAAGAAACAATCTGATCTGTGATCAATGGACTGTGGCCAAGCATTCGATGCGACTGTATCTTTTCACAAGTGTAACTGCTTGCTTGAAGAGAAAGGTGCTAAAATCATAAAACAGTAGAAAATCCATACATCTAGGAAAAAATGTTCTACTGTGCCACAGAATCCAAACTTACTATGTTGCACATTATACAGTCCTGTTTAGCCCTAAAAAAATCTTTATTTTCATAGTGATTCAAAAAAACAGATTTATTTTGGAAAACTGAGAGCTGAGGCCTGACTTTATTCCCCAAGCAAAATTCCCCTTGCATGGAAATAGGGTCTTTCTAGACAAAAACATGTGGGGCCTAGCTTTTGTGATTTTTCGTAATGCCTCTAAATAACACAAATAAAGAAAATACTAAATTAACAGCACTTTATAGTATTTTCCAAAATATTCAATATTTAATATTCCAAAATATTCAACATTCCTCTGTTCCAATACCAGAGATGACAGTATATGTCCTATAGATACAAATTGGAGTAGATATATATCAGCAATAGAATGTCTTTGAAAATCCCAACAAATTCTTAATCCTCAATCTATGATTATCAGTTTTACTCTTTGAATGACCAGGATGAGCAAATTTAGATCCCACTCGGTGAAAAATTGTAATGTAATGGTTTGGCTAGGTTTTGGAACATTTGCATCTATGGAAACTCTTCATTAACAAATCCCCTGGGAGATTGCCTCTAAAGTTAAACTGGCAAATCATAGAACATGAATATGCCCAAGATGGCATGTTCTGCAGTGGCTGCTGCTAAAATTCCAGTGACAGAGCGGTTGTCCTTATTGCCTTTTAATAATATCTTCATCATTCAGATTATTGCAGCACAGTCGAAGAGTAAGTCATGGCTTACCTCTTCTCAGGAATACATGCATTCATTTAGAAATGGTAAGCACCACTCTTCAAATTTCCAAACATTTTAATATTAAAGGAAGTTAATTCTTTCATTATTAACCTTTCTTTGATGAATTAATGTCCTTTTTCATATTCCACATATTTCAAAAAACATTAAATGGAGCCGCTAAAACCCTCACTTTATAAGCGTGCTCCAGTTTCCTTTGTTCTTTTTAATATTAGGATTGGATTCTTGCCAGCTTTTGGGGGTTATTCATAGGCTTGCTATCACCTGACCTCAAAACAGAGCCACAGCCCTGTGTACATGTCCTGGTTTCAGCTGGGATAGAGTTAACTGTCTTCCTAGTAGCTGGTACAGTGCTATGTTTTGTGTTCAGTATGAGAAGAATGCTGATAACACACTGATGTTTTCGGTTGTTGCTCAGTAGTGTTTAGACTACAGTCAAGGATTTTTCAGCTTCTCATGCCCAGCCAGGGCACCTGACCCAAACTGGCCAACGGTGTATTCCATACCATGTGACGTCCCATCTAGTTTAGGAACTGGGAACGGGGGGGCAGGGATTCGCCGCTCGGGGACTGGCTGGGTGTCGGTCGGCGGGTGGTGAGCAATTGCCCTGCGCATCATTTGTACATTCCAATCCTTTTATTACTACTGCTGTCATTTTATTAGTGTTATCATTATCATTATTAGTTTCTTCTTTTCTGTTCTATTAAACCGTTCTTATCTCAACCCAGGAGTTTTACTTCTTTTCCTGATTTTCTCCCCCATCCCACTGGATGGGGGGGAGTGAGTGAGCGCATGCGTGGTGCTTAGTTGCTGGCTGGGGTTAAACCACGACAGTACATAATGCAAAGAAATAATTAATTTTCGTTAAAAATTTAATTTGCATTTACATCTCTAGCACAAACATTAATCTAGGCAATAGGCCAGTTAACAAGTGGAAGGTACATTTGGTGTTTGTTTCATGAGACACAGGGTTGGGAGGGCTGGTTTTGGTTTTTACTTTGTTATTAAAGTCAGAATTTGCACAGTGAAAAGAAGCAAGTTTTATCTTGTAAGTGTCCTGTACTGAAAGGGGTTTACTTTCCCCATCAACTTCTTATTTTGCTGTCACTGCTTCCTTCCAGCAAACTGTGTATTTAATGTTTAAGAAGTAGATGAAAAAATTCTAGTTATTCTATTTTGGAATGCAGTGACTATAAACTATAACCACAAGAAGATTAGGAAAAACTTTATTCTAGCTTCCTAATCTTCCAAAGAATTTGAGCTCAGTATAAATGTCCTGGAGACAATGGTGAGCTCTTTATACCGAAATTGGGGGTTGAACAAGTTTCTGCGAAAAAGAGAGAGCCTGCTGCCCAAAATCTGGGGGTTAATGCCTAAGTTCTTCATGGCTGATTGTCTTCAGAAAAAGGTTTGAAGTAACTGAACTTTTTTTTCCAGAAAAATACTACATTAGCAGTTCCTCATTCCAACTAGAGACACGTGCCTAGCACTACCTTGATCACTTTGTTGATTTTTTTAGTTTCCCCTTTCTTCTTTGATCATCTTTACTTTTTCAGTGATACACTCATTAGTACCATACTGCTGAGATGGTTAAGGGATTGGAGTGTGTGATAGATGAGGAGAGGAAAAGGGAAATGGATTTGTTTAGTTCAGAGTAGAGGTGACTAGGCAGGGGAGGATCGAATTGCTATTTTCAACTACCTAATGAGTTGCTATAAAGAAGAAAGCAACAGACTTCAGACATTAGTTGCAAAAGGCAAATTCCAACTAGATAAGCAACAAAATAAACACCATGAGACTGGTTAAGGACAGGGACAGGAGCCAAGAAAGGCCATGAAATCTCAATCCCTGAATTTTTCTTAATTTAACTGGGCAAAGCCTTCAGTAAACCAAGCTAACTTTGAAGTCAGCCCTGCTTTGAACAGGGGATGGACTAGGTGGTCCAGTGGTACCTTCTGACCTAGTTTATGCTATGATTTCTTATAGTCACATTTGCAGAGTTCATGATGAACTGGTTTTCTGAGCATTGCCATCACACAAGTAAATAACAATACTGCCACTCCCCTATGGTATATATATAAATAAATCCAAGAAACCTGGAAAAGATCTCATTGTTTCTTCACAGAAAAAAATTAATTCTGTTTATTTTGTGTTAAGGTGGCAACAGACTGATTTGGAGGATGAAGTTTCAATCTTTCTGCAAATCAAGGACAAAAGAGCAACATTCCAGTCTGGATCTCAATTAAGGTGGCTGCTACATGACTTTTTTATGTGGAATCTAACACAGAACAGGGGTTTAGAGCCAACTTGCCATTCAGACTCATGAACCCTTGTTCTGGCACAAGGGAGAAAGCAAGTGCAAGAGGCAGAGATTGCCCCTTTGGGCAGCAGGGCAAATTTATGCAAGATTAAAGTGGGCGGTAGTCATGGCCTATTTTTAGGCTACTGGTGATATTTCATAGTGGAGTCTCAGAGCAGCTTGTATTACTTTCTCTCCAATGATGATTGAAAAGAATATATTTCTCACAAAACCAATCTATACAAGGTTGATGCCAATTGCATTCAACTATCAAGAGGATAACTCTTCCTACTCTAAGTTTCTACTACTTGGGACCACGCATGAGCTGTATCAAATGCAGGACCAAAGTTAGTATGGATTCATATTAAGAGACCACAGTTCCAACCCTTTCCTTCCTCCCTTCTTGATATTATAGGTACCAATTTATATTCATCTCATCCTAGAACTAAGCTCTTACAGCTCTTAAACCCATGGTGGAATCTGTCAGCATATCTCCTGAAAGGGTGAAAAAAACCTGAGTACTTTGATATCTCAGATGAGACATGTCAAGTTCTCCTAGCTACTTATAAACATTTGCATGTTTCTTGTACCTGTTTTACAAGCTGCTACCATGTATTTTGTGTATAGAAGACATCAATTGATGACAATGTTTTAATTATTTTCTACAAAGTGAGAAATGTTTAGAGATACAGAAATCCCAAACTAAGTATTTCAAGAGAGAACAATAAAATGCTAGCCTTATTTAGAGAAGAATCAGCAACACAGGATGTTTTCTTTTAGAAATCTTTGACAAATGCCTTGTAACCATAGAAATGATTTGGGAGACAGCAGGAGTAGCTAAAATAGATTAAAATAATGTGCTAGGCTCACTTTCTCACAGCATGTTTCACTGTAATTGATTACACCATAGCCAAACTTAAATTACTAATATCAGTGCAGATAGAAGAAAATGAATATTTAATAAAATCCCTTTGTGCAGTTGTAATAAATTAACCTATTTGAATAAGCTATGATTTGTGATAAGCATTTAAAGAATTTTTTCTACCTGGAACACTTTGTTGTGGAAAGCATAAGTATGAAAAGAATTAGACAAAATAATTTAACAAAAGAGAAAAAAATAATTAATTATGCAAACTTGTATTAATTATTTACTTATAAGGATTCTATAATATATTTGATTTGAAAAATAGATGTCACCTGACTAATACTTTAAGCTTGGTCTGGCAGCTGCACAGGCTTTCTAAATAGATTGGGTTTAGAAGAAACAAATCCCCAAACCAATATCCATTTGGTTTCAACTGTAAAATGGGGGAGAATTAGTCAATAAAAACCTGTAATTGTGATTAATGCCTATAGCTGAGCAAAAATCTATGATTCTAGGGAATACAGAAGCTTTTATTTGCAAGTAGTCTTAATAGAATAAAACTGTATGTGTCCCATCCTATAATTAGAGTTAGAATAATCAATAAAAGAAATAATTTTGACAGGGTAGATCTATTGTCTAATCATGAAAGGAAAATTGGAACACAATACAGGAAAACCTGAGTAGCTGACAAATGTAAAAAAGCATTCCAGCAACAGGGATATTACCAGAAACATGGTTTAAACAACAGAGGAAAGAAAGTAGCTTCATACTAGCAAGAATTCAGGTTGATTGTTTGACTTCTCAGAAGCCTATTTCTTATATTCTACTTTATTTTAAAAACATACTTAAATTTTATATGATCTTCCTGTTCTTACTCTTTGAGGAAGATAATGGATTTATCATAAACTCCCATCGACTTCAATGAAGCTGTGATTTAGCTTGGTAAATACTTCATGCACAAGAGCCTCAGAAAAATCTGCTAGTTTATATCTCCATAATCTGTACACACAGCTTTTGCTTCAGCTTAATTGTTGAGTCTTTATTTCATTACATTCATCTGAGTAATGACTCATCATCAATTTAAGTTTTTTTCAGTTTTTAAGAGATACTGTTCTCTGCTTGATTTGTCAGTGTAAGACCAAGTAAGCTTTAAAATAAGAGAGAGAGAACCAAGCAGGTGAACAACACATGCTTTACCAGGTTCCTTGAACTTCTCACCTTTTTTATTTGTGTAACACCCCCACACACACCCCTGCACGTGTCAGAGTGGCAATACACAAATATTCTAACTCTTTTGAAAGGTATAAAAGGAATTTACTTACAACTTTGCTACTTTCACACAATTAAGTATACCCAGTATGGGTTTTTACTAAGAGCTGTCCGCTGAGAAATGCTGAAAAAATATCCAGATGATTAAGTAAACTACACCTAGAAAAGCTGCCAACATTTCACCGAATTAACTGCTTTGGTTACTCCAGTTTTAGATGTTTCATCATTAACGCCACTTCATCATTCATCAACAACAGAATTCTTTATATCCCGCAATATCTCCTTTTTAATACTTAATTACTGACTTTTTTGTTTTGCTAGAAATATCTTTTTAGCATAGCTCAAATTTTTGAAGTTTTTTCTATTTTTTTGAAAGTAAAAAACAAAATGGAGCTTATTTATTGTTTTGAAAATATTTGTTAGTGTATTCATTTGATTTATTTTACTTATTTATGAAAAATAAGGAATGGATTATGTTATGTAACATATATACCCTGTAAAACTGCAAAAAAAGATCATCTCCATGGTGGTGACATTTTACTGCATACAGAATTCTCCACCCAGACATGTGCTATTCTCTGTTCTTTCAGTAAAGTTAGGCTTTCTCTAGATCAGGACATCAAGAATAGCTTTTCCTTACCTAACCTGGGTTTGCACATTGGTTTGCTCAGTACTAAGACAGGGGCACTGTGTCCTAGGCAATGCGCAAAGCAGCCATGCTTAAAGACATTGAATGCTTGATCTGAGAGTTTATTGGTTAGTGCAGTCAATGAGAATAAAAACAGCCATAGAGAGTGAAGAGAAACCGTATCGTGTGCGTGAGAGCTATTTTTTAAATAACGCATGCCTTAGGGGCACTAAAAAGTAATTACGACTCAGAAAAGTTTGTAATTTTAATTGAAGATTTTCTACTGAACATCAGTAACGTCTGTAATATACTCATATAACAGCAAAAAAAACCTTATTCAACTAAATAAAGAAAGTACCTCCTTCATGGAGATGCAAAATATGCCACATAAAGTTGAAGAAAATGGTAGTAATTTTGTAATGGTAAGAGGATGTGCTGTTGAAGTCACCATAGCCATAGAATCGCACAATAAATTATTTCAGAAATTAGATGGACAAAGCTTGTTCTGAGATGCTGAAGAAAAATATTATTTGACCACAGAGATGCTGCTTTTGTTTGATTCAACAGTTTATGAGCCAGGGAGGCTATTCATGTCCTTTACACTGCAACTTCAATATTTTATGATATAAAGGCCTAATATGGCAACAAGAAGAAGATCCCATCTCTTTGGATGGACAAATGAGTTGTTAGTGGAACATATTTGAATTCAGCTTGAGATTTTCTGTGCTGGTAGTAGTACTAAAAAAAACCCCCTGAACAATCAATATCATAATCACTCAAAAGTCACAGTATGCAAAGAGGATATAAAATGTCAAGGAAAAGTAAAACTAGATTATGAAATGTAGCCATGAAATACAACAATCCTAACATTATGGGACCTTAAATGAAGGGAAAGTTTGGAAGGGGAGACAATAAGTCTTAAGATCCTGCTTAGAGTTGCTACATATTAGTTGTTTTCAAAAAGGATATGCTCCACTTACAGAAGTTAATTATGTAACTGGGGAAAGCAAAGCAGAGTTATTGATGTATACAGCACAAGAACATGGAATAATCATTGATGTATACAGGACAAGAACATGGAATAATCATATGGACGTCTTGCCTTTCTGGCATTGATGCAACCAAGTATCCATTCAGACTCCAGATAACATTATCAGTAAAAATCTCGCTGAATACTTCTTACAGTACTTTGGAAAAAAAAATCAGCTACAGAGGAAGAGAAGGAAACAGGTAACAAAACATCCCATGGACTCACCTGTGAGCAGCAACCATACTGACCTATGCATATGACCTTCTACATAAAATCAAAAAGCATGGCAAATCAGAAAGTAGAACCTGACAAGATTTTAGTAACAGCAACACAAATACCTAAATGTGTAGAGTATCTAGTACCTTCTATTTTTAAATAGCAAACACTGGAAAAAGTATACAATCCAGCACAGAGAAAAATCATCAGATTCTTCTCTGTGTATTCCTTATGTAAATTAAGAAATAACAGGGTTGTAATTTATGAAAAAATGTTCCTTTCCCCCCCCGTTTTTGTCTCAACACATACAATTCTAGTAAAATTTAACAAGTTGGTCATCGTTCATCTCAAAAATTGGTTAAATATAAGCAGTGGAAGAGATACAGGCAAAGGAAGAGAAGTATTGTCATTACTATTACTCGCATTCACTGTAACTCAGTACTATTTTATAAGCTGATATAGTTCTAAAATCTGTTTGTAAACAGTGTTGTTGAAAAAAAAGTACTTTCAACTTTATAACTTTATTATTTCAGATAGGTACCGCATTACGCGTATGGTCTGTAAGAACGGTGGTCACTAGAATTCCAAGAGTAGCTTGAGGTCATTCAGCAAAACTGCAGGGTTAACCATGCAAGAGATCAGATTATCACTTTTGTAAAACAGAGGGTATGTATTAAACTCTCTTTCATAATGATTCTGCTCATTTCCTTATAGCCTTATTGTAACAGTATGTTTCTTTACTGGTACCATTTGTCCTTAATGCAAAAGCCCAGATTTGTATATCTATGAGGTAAGACAAAGTTTCAAGTGAAATGTTCTCCAAAGATTTGAAGTACTGACAAAATCTCACTGTAATTTAGAGTTATGAAAGGGCTTATAAGGTTTCCAGTGAGTTGAGTGGCAGTACTCTGTACAAAGACTCCTTTTGATTTAGGTAGGTCTGTTGTATTTATTTAAAAGGTTGGTTTTCTTAAAAAAAAAAAATAAAAAAAATCCTATGGAAAAGAGAGTTGCATGCAGAGAAGAACCCCTGTAGTACAAATTTAATTGACTCCCATTATCCAAATAAGCTGCCTAATTTAGAAATTTGTATCTGCATGAAATTGCAAAGGAGGTTGATTATAAGGCAGAAACTGAGGAAAATAGAGATAACTTATTTATGCTGAGAAAATCATATTATATTTTATTAAATAAAAACCAAAATAATAGGGGACAGACTTTTTCTTTGTCCTCTTTGAACAATGCTGTTCTACTAATTCATATCTATGTGCCCCTCAAAGGGGCATTTTTTTCTAGTTGCTTCTCAATGTTAAGCATTAAATTTCCAAATAAGATACTAAAAAGGGGGGGACGGGATGGGACAGGAAAATGCTAGGTAACAAAGTAAACCCAGGGTCCTGAAGTGGAGATGACCAATTAGAGTGAGAAGTATTTAAGGTATAAAGAGATTCACTAATTTCATTCATAAGGGATAGGCCAGCCCATTTGTTGAGGTAGAATCAACAATCTACATCCAAACACTTCATCTTTTGCCTACATAAAAACAGTGGTTTTCATTTGCACCTTGCGCCTCTCTTTTATATTAACAGAGAGAATTGAAAAGCAGTGTAATAAAGGCTGGGCTGGCAACTTGAGCAGGAGGAAATTGCCAGTCTTCCTGTAACAATAGGAACAGAGAAGAGTTGTATGATTTCGCATTTCACATTTATTTGCAAGGATGTGTGTGGTATTTCTGCCACCTGGTAAGATTGCAGGTGTTAGAGTTTGTCATTACTAGTGATTGCAGTCAGGTTCTGGCAGTGTTTAGAAGTATATTGAGAAGGCATGGTTCGTAACCCTATTCTGTCAGTCATTGACCTGAAGCTTCAAGAAGCGTTAAGAAAACACAGTGCTCTGTTATTAGGTGGCGAGTGCATTATTGTTTTAGGTGACTTTTTGTAGCGGTGAAGATGGGGAAAAAAAGACCGTCACAGTTTCTAGTGTTAGATGGCTTAGAATGTTAATATTTATGCACAGGTTAAAATCGAAAAGTTCATAATATTTCTCAAAGGAAATTCAAGACAAAATTGGCAGAAATTTCAATGAATTGAAACCAAGGCGGGGGGGGGTGCCCTACTCAGGCAATATGTTGAGTTTCAGTGAAGATTATTTATTTTAGATTAAGCAGAGCCAATCAAAACAATAGCGACAAGTTTTCCGTAAAGAAAAGTGGGCATATTTCCACAAAGATTAGATCCAGTCCACTTAGAGATAAAGGCCATAAATGTCAAGCTCTCTGCTTCAGTTAACCAGGCTGATACATCATTGTTTACCAGAGAACAGAAGTAAAAAATAAGCTTGCAGAATGCATTTCTCTTTACAGAAAGTTACTGAAAAGCTAGCATACTGGATAAAATGCTTGAAGTCAATGCCAAAAAAAGTTTCTATTTTCACCACTGGGCCAGGATTCCACTCCTAAGTTTATGAGCTGCAATATTACAGACTCACAGACTCACTGGCATTGGAAGGGACCTCTGGAGACTGTCTAGTCCAACAGCAGGGGATCCTGCTCAGGCAGGGTCAGCTAGAACAGGGTGTCTAGGATCTTGTCACTGAGTTTTGAATACCTCCAAGGATGAAGACCCCACAACCTCTCTGGACAACCCGTTATCATACTAAAAGATAAATAAATTAAAAAAAAAATGTTTAGATGTGGAATTTCATGTTTCAACTTGTACCCATTGCCTCTTGTCTGTTCACTGGGTACCACTGAGAAAAGTCTGACTCCCTCTTTTTCATTCCCTTTCACCAGATATGTACACACAATCCTAAGATCTCCCTTAACCTTCTGTTGTCCAGACTGAACAGTCCCAGCTCTCTCAGCCTCTCCTTGTATGAAAGATGCTCCAGTCCCTTGATTATCCTTGTGGCCCTTCACAGGTTAGTATGAGAGAGAGCATGTAACTGTAGGGACTCTGAGTCCCTGAGTCCAGTTGAAGTATGAAAGTATTAGAAATTTGCCAGGGATTTACTGATTCTTTCTGCTAATTAAACCTGTATAACTCTATTGTCCTGATCACTAAATTGTAATTCAGAAGACACCCACCCACCCCCCATCCCCCCAAGACAGCCACATAGTAGTAAATAAATTAAAGTACAACTGCTTATGTTTAGTGGTTTATGTAAAGTCTGTGGTCCACTTGCAGTAAGACTTCTGGAACAATTAGGGATTTTATCAACTCATGAGAGTTCCAGTTTGCTGTGACCTAAACTGCCTTTGAGAATGCTTTTAATCCACCATCTCTCCTTGTCCTGAGTAAATACTTAAGGTCCACCAAGATCTGTGGATTTCATAATGCCTTTAAATGCCTTTTAATGCCTTTGGATGATGAATATTTTTAAAGTCATCATGTGCCATTAGCTCTGTGCCATTTAATTCTGTGTAAACCTCTGATAATTCATAGTCAGCTGTAGTTTCATCTGGGCAGAGTTAAGCAAAGTTAGATGCTCTGGCTGTATTTAGTTGAAAAGTCAGGGAGGTGGAGAGAAGGAGAAGGGAAGAAAAGACTGTGACGACTCAGCTTGTTATGGGGTTGGAACATAGCTGGACTGTGCACCAGCTGGAATTGGAGCTCTGACGTATTCTTGTGTTTCTTGTTTTAATAGTTAATACAAATATCCTGATTTAATATTCTTAAAATATTTAGAGAGTAATTTTGAAACATTTGTGACAAATAGTCTGTCTTTACAGTTTTTAAATATGTTTTAAAGTATGCTGTAAATGATCAAGGAACTCACTTTCTTTAAAATTGATAGAAAACAGTAGAGGGCTTATAATAGAAAATTGCTTCCTCTGAAACCATGCAGTGAGTATTTTTTCATCAAGGACAGTTTCCATAATTAAAAAACTAAAACTTCAGTAGTTTGACACATCTGGGTGACAATCTCCAACTAGGTTTGAGTGGCAAATACCCTATCACTAGAAAAAATGAATGCAAGTCTGCACTTTGAAAAGTAGATCTGTGTTCTTTTTGATGAAAGGGAAATAAATAAAAACAAAGTAAAAAAGCACTTTAACTAATAGGCATTCCTGTTTTAGTGGTGATCTGTAGAAGGTACAGGCTGCTTTCTGTAAACCGTAAGCAGAAACCAGAAAGCACACTTAATAAATGCTGTCTTTTGTACCCAGTTGTCTCCAGCCTCTCATGAAAGTAAGGTTATCTAAAAGAATATTGATAATTACAGTCTATATTTCCACAAATACCCAAGTATCTTATTTCAAAATTGTGCCTACAAATAAGAAAATTAAAATAGGTACTTTCAAGGAGGAAAGGCAGAATTTTAATTTGAAAGATATTTATTTAATGCTAAAAAAATTTTAAATATGTGAAGAGTCTTCCCTCTTCAAAGAAATCCTTCTTACTCACCAGCTGTAATCCTAGAAGTATGCAGGCTGGATTGATTTTGCTACCTAAAGCTTTCTACTATATGTAAATGAACATAGCTTCAAGTTCTTACATGTCAGGATTTCCACCTCTGTACAATGTTGACATAAGAAGGAAATGAGATATAATATCACACATATATTTATTTATGTACATTTAATCTTAGTTTAGCTTATATACATAGGCTTTGTCTTACAGTAAATTACAACTCAAATTGAAAATGTAGTTGCTGTATTCCTTCTACAGAGCAATAACTCTGAATATAAAAAAATCACAACTCCTGTGCAATATTTCAGTCTGCCCTAATTAACCATGAGATGTAAACAGAATTAATCAACCCTTATGTTACAAAAATGTAGCTGTTTTAAAGCTTTGTGACATAAAAAATAAAATTAACAGAAACGTACATTTTTAAAAGAAAATAATGTTTTGGGTCTGTTTTCCTTCCTGGTATTCATAATCATTACACATTTTCTGACTTCTCGGTTGAGACAATCAATTATTCTGTAAATCCCAGGACTTTGCTCTTTTGGCACAGGTAGTCAAAACCCCATCATACAGAGAAGAACTAGCCAAAACAGCAGAATTACATTTCCAGGGAAAGTTTGCCAACTGGAAGGTTAGTTCCACTCCAAATTGGAGTGGAAAGCTGAAATTTTAGGATGTCTTATGAAAAAGAAAACAAAAACATTGAAACAATTGCTTTATACATATGAAATATAGATACTCACATAAAATATTAATATAATTTAATAAATTTATTATAAGTGAATTTGATAGCAGAAATGAAATTAAGCCACCTTATTAAACACATTAAAAGAACAGTAACACGATTTTTTAAAAAACTTTCTTGAGTGGAAAATATAACACAAATTGAGTCATTAGCGAACAACTGTCTCAACTTTCTCATGCAATCTTATTTTTAAATAGGAAACTGGTCCATCCCTACTACAGGGGGGGCGGGGGCGGGAATTAAAGAAAATTAAGCCTTCTTTTCTACGTATGCATTTGGCTTCTGACCCAGCATTTCCTCAGAGCCCAGTCCCAGTGAGTGCCCTGGTCTTCCCCTTAAGCAAGAATTGACACTGAAGATTACCCGAGGAGGTTATGAAGAGCAGCCTGTTCAGATCTGCTTCATTTCAACAACCTGCTGAAGACTTTTTCCACAAGTGAACAATAAAGGCAGGAAGCTTTTTGCCCTAGAGTGTTCCCTCTTGGAGCCTCCAAGGTCCGAACTAGGTGACTTCCCTTCCTCCAAACATGACAGCAGTTTATCTCACAGTTTCATCTCTCCTTTGTAGATATCCTCTTCAGGGAAAGAAGAAAAGAGAGCTTGCCAGCATTAAAAAAAAAAAAAAAAAAAAAAAAAAGAAGAAAGCTGATGAAGCCTGCTTTTATTTCTGAACCAGGGGGAACTGTTTTTGTAGGAAGAGTGTAAATATGTCTCTCAGCAGAGTTTTCACAGAGCCCACCTAAGAGAGTGTATCAGAATGAGAGGAGGGGCAAAATAAAATTTACTAGACTTTCTCTTTGCTGAAAGAAAGAAGCAGCCTACACTTTTATCTACATTAGGGGTATGTTTTCAAAGGGATGTTGAGGGATTTCATTGGAGAACTTCCATTAGCATCACTGGGAGTTGAGAGGATTTTTCTTTGTGCTCTGCTTTAAAAAGAGACCTCTTCGTGGTATAGGCACAAACACTGTTATACAAATAGTCACTCTTTCTCACTCACTCTTTTTTATTATAATAATAATTGCTAAACAAACAGGCTTTTGATTATGATTGGCAAGGAAAATTTAGCTGGTCCCTTCACTCAGTGTAAAATAACATACAACGTTAATTAAGGTCAGAGTGCCCAGCTTTTATAATAGTAACTATTAAAAAGGTGCTATAAAGGAGTGTCTCTTGAATTTTATATACTGCAAAAATTCAGTGTAAAAGAAAAGAGTAATTAAAAAAATGGAATAGTGCAAATAGTAGAAATTAAAATATTTTAAGCATCCTTTCTACACAGATGAAAGCTCCTTTTATATTGCAAATACCTTAATTAAAAATCAACATTTAATAATCATGTTATATGAAGTTGCTCTTACTGATATTAGTGTAGGGATAATTAACACTAGCTTAAAAATGGATTTTTTTTCCTCAGTCCTGCTAGCAAACCGTAAGGTATTCTCAGGCATGCAGATGGAAGGTTAAAATTTTGTTTGTCCCTCAGATGAATGTACAATATACATTTCTTTGTTCCTGAAAATTATGCAGAAGGTCCACAGAAAGGAGATTCTAAAGGTAATAAAGACCTCACTGATGATATTTCAAAGTGATCCTCGTCAATTAGATCATCGTGACTTGATGAGCAGTAAAAAGCTGGGATAATTCCACTTCCCTTGCAAGTGAAGGAAAGCTGAGGAAAGCTCACCATTGGTATCTGCCAGGGGCTGCTTTGCTCAGGGTGACGTGGAGTCTCATAAGCAGCAAGAGCTTGTGACAACAGTTCATGCAGCATATAAAATATCTGCTATGCTAGTAGAAATCCAGATCCCAGCATGTCCTGGGCTAATCCAGTAGCTGGCAAGGGCCTACAATAGCAAGATGACACAACAGCCTAGCTAAGAGATTAAAAAGTAGAATTGTCATATAAAGGTATTCCTTTTATCATACAGTGAGCTTTACACAATTTCTAAACACTGTTAATGGATGCATTTATTCCCGTCCCTGTCAAGGGAAGAACTGGCTAACAAGACTGTAGGGGAAAAAAAAAAAAAAAAGAGCTATATGTGAAATCAGAATTGCAACTGTAGTTTGGGCAAAAACATCTCAGAGCATTTCTGAGTTCCTTTCTTTAATGACATGAAGGATATTTTCAAAAACATAACCAATTTAGAATGCAAAAATAAAAGCAAAAATGTTTTAGAGAACAATTTCACATAAATACTCTTTCATATATCTCTCACTGAAAGACATCTACCATGTAGTAAAACATGACGCAGTGAGGTTTGTTATATTTCCCAGCATACCCAACCTCTTTTTCTGAACTGATTCTTCATGACAGAAATAGCCAAGCAAGAACATAATAAGCACTCATGAGAGTGAGTAATTCAAAAGCTAGAGACAAAAAGAACTTAAATTATCTCATAAAAGTTCCGTCACTAACAGGTGACAGGTGTAAATCACCTTCTATCACCAACCAAGGATTTAATTCAAAATGTATTTACGGCCATCCAGAGATGCAATTGTAAGGATGAAACATTTAATCACATGCTTCAGCTGGGATTTTTAATTAACAGAATGCAGTGACCAGTTTCAATTAACATTCAGTACAGGCACTTCATCTTAATCTCACAAGGGTTTCAAAGCTCCTTAAAACAAACAAACAAGAATACAAACACAAATATTGAGTCTTAAGAATAAGACTTGTCAGTATTTTTCAAATTTAAAACTCTAATGAAAATTCTTCATTTGAAGCATGTGTGTGGGGGAATGGTTCATAACGTTTTCTGATTAGAATATCAGAAAACTCTTACTTACTCTTTCCCACTCTTTCTAACTAATAAATTCTCACCACTTAAGACTTTAAGGACTTAGGTTTCACTTCAAAGAAAAGACAGCGAATGTGCCCTTGAAAACCTTAAACCAAATTCAGTTGAAAGAGGAAGGCAGAAAGACAAGTTCAAAAGAAGGAGGAATTCAGGAAACTTGGGAACTTTTCATAATACTCAAAGGAAGCACTAAGGTTTGCAATCAAAGAAATCAAACAAATCATCCAGAGTAAACATCTTTTACATATTAGCTTTTCCTCCAGAAGGCTTAATAGATTTGATTCTCTTTAGCTCAAAACTCTGTTCAAGCTCACGGCATTTTCATTCTGGATAGGAAAACCATTAGGTTCCCTAATGGAAACCTTCCCTAAATTAGGCATTGAATTCTGAACACAGCTAACTAATAAAAATAAAAGTTTTTATAATATTAGCTTCCACTTCTCTAGCTGTTTACTCCTATTGTATACTTAAGGCTCAGAAATCATCTAGGTACTAGTTTCTTTTGGAAAAATGCTTCCTCCAGTTCTCTGGTGTTTGGGAGAAGCAAGTCTGCTGTGACATCTCCACAAACGTGCAGTGCGCTGCACGTGACAACCAAAGAGTTTGCAGAGAGGAGAGGGTTGTGTTACAGGTATGGAAAGGTTTCCTGAGTCTTCCCTATTTCTTTTCTGTGACTGCTGAGGAACTGGATTTTCTCTAGTTCAATAGAACAAAGGTGATTTGAGAATTGTCATGTATTTTATACATAAATGTCACAAAAATCTTATGTGAGAGACCTCTCATTTTATTTTGTTTTCTATAGGGAAAAGTAATCCATCTCATCATACCTACTTGGTTAAAAAAAACCAAACCAAACCAAGTTACAAGCAATGTTTTGAAGACCTATATTCTGCTGGTAATTCTGACATCAGATAATACAAATTATTCTAATGAATCCTTAGTACATTAGAAGTGCCAGTAGAAACACTTTACTGGAGCAGGGTGGTGATTTTTAGTTCAATATCCTGGTTTTGATGGCAAAAGCCCCAGATATTGCAAAGAACATTCTAGAAAACAGAAGTAGATATTCACCTCACTCTAAATAAAAGGGTAGAGAAATTTTAACCTAGAAAGCTAAGCCATAGAGTCCCTTGTTGGCATTGACACAGAACGTACAGTTCTGCATACGAGATAAAAGGAAAAATTAAATTGTGGTTCCACAGCCCTAACATTTCCTATAAGGAAAGGAAACAAATATTTGTGTGCTCTGATACATTTTTGTGTACCCTCATGTTTGATTTCATTAATGTGAGTGCAGTATTTTTCCATTTCTGTATCAAAATCATCTGCATTATAAAAAAGTTTATATTTGTACAGTTCAGTGACATGCAGATGAGCTGGCATGGGTACAACTGGTGCTGTTACATATGGAAAATCAAACTTTATATTTACAGATATCTGAGCTGGCCCCAGAGACAACGGAGTACAACACTTTTAAAAGAAATTTGCCACCACAAGCTTAAAAGCTTTTGAGGGATCATCGGCAGAGACCATGGGTAAGCCTTTAAAATCCTCTGGTTCAAAACAGCACTTGACCATTCTAGAAGCCCCACAGAGAGCTCGTTGCACAGATCCCCCTGCTTTCTCAAGGCCTGTATTCTCAGATGTATGTTTCTTCCCTTTTATGTTAACAAAGGTTTATATGCCTCATTTTTACTCAGAGTTCTTCTTAACTACCAGCAAAGAACACTAAATTCCCTACCTGTTTCTAACCTGAGTATTATCCCCTTATTCTAGCATGTTCCCATGGGTCACTCCTGAACCACATGGAGAGTGAAAGTGTATTAGCTTCTGCTGCTGGGATAGCACCAGGATGTAGTGGAACAGTATCTCTAGCACATGCGTGCAATTTTCATCTAAAGGTGCGTATATGCTGGAGATGTCAACATCTCTCAGGGGAAGGAACAGTCAGAATCAAATGATTGCAGACTTTTGAGGAAAGTTAACTTAAACATGAAACAGAAGATCTAACAAGACCATAGGAGCAAAGTCCTTAAAAACGTACACTAACCTGTCACAAAATTGTACTACAGTTAGTACAGAGACAAGACTATCACAGACAGTTCTTAGCTAATAATTACAGTGTCACGGCCTGGAATGTCTGGTTTACCCCACTTTATACATCTCCAGGGTGAGTGATTTGAAGGAAAAAACATAAATATTTCAGTGTTTCTTGTTTTTCAGTCCGTGTTTCCTTTGCAGAGTTGCCAGCTTGCATCCTACTTAGAGAGACTTAAGAATGAAAGATTCTATTGCATAAAAAGTGTTCTATCTTGATAGGAAAACTATTGATTAGGTTGTAGATGTATAGAGTGATATTTGCATCATATTTAACATTACATGTGACAGGCAATTACAAAACATCATTGGTGGACTTACTGCAGATGTGTAAATGACTAAAGGTCAGTCTCTTTGGTTGGATTTTCCCCTAGGTAAAAAATTTAAAATGTCACATTTACACTCTGATAACTGTATTAGGCAGTAAGGAGTGAATCCCCATTTGTTCCTTGTTAGATGTTTTCACATCTTTTACTCAAAAAGAGGACAGCATTATTGAAATATTTGGCATAAGGGGAAAAAAAAGTAAAAAAAATACATCACTGGAAGAAAACACATCCAGGAAATACTCTGTTTCTGTTTGTGTTGCAGGGTTTTTGGTTGGTTGTTCTTGGGGAGGGTAGTATATTATTATTAACACCAACTAAACTGTATCTTGAGAGGTAAGCACAGAATACCAAAAAAATAAAGCACTGCAAACTGTTATTTCAAATCAACAGCTAGACTATAAAAGTTTCATGTATAACTTTAAATTGCTTTCTCCTTCACTCTTTTGCAGCCGGTATGTGTTAGTATTCTGCAGGTTGGTAACTTTAACATCACACAATACATCCAGCTAATGAGATTGCAAGAACATTGTGCTCCTCCATCATTTTCTTATCAGTGACAGTCAGTCCATTAAAAGCTGTAACCCTGAGAAGTGAACTCCAGTCTCAAACTTTTGCATTCTGGAAATGGTCTTCCCTAGGCTGTTAATAGATAAGACGGATGCAACATTTTGTGACAGTTCAAGACACTCGGCCTCCAAGAACTGTTCTGAAACTAACAACAGACCTATTATCTCCTTTTAGAAAAGGTTTTTCATCCAACACAATTAAGTGCATTGTGTGCTGTTGCTGGGAGCTCTAGGCTCATCTTCCAGGGTTGCATCTACCCTCATGGATACAACACCCCTGTCTCCTAAGCTTTAATGAGTTTCTTCTAAGTGAATTCAAAGGTTTTAGAAATATTTTTTTTCAGTTGTATAATAATTTCCAGATAGCTGGAGCTACTGAATGAGAAGATCTTCATTCATAAACTCAGAAAAATAGAAAGGTCATATTTAATACTGAAGGTTGTTGTATTGTCTTCACTGGAAAAAACACCAGGTAATTGAAAGTATGGGTCAGATTCTGCTCTCCATGAGCTTACTGTGTGTGATACTCCGGATTTACATCAGTGTACAGAAGCAAAACTTGGCATTATAGCAAAGAAGCCTCAAGCAAAGATTTTCTCTTGATAATAATTGCAACCTATGAGTGTTTGCTGGATCTGAGAACACACCTATCCTGTAAAGAAGAACTAGATGAAAAATTATTCTCTCCTCTGGTCTGAAGGCTGTTCCAGGAGGAAGAGCTGGTCATACTGAGGGGCAGGGCTGGCACTCTCACTGTTGCTACGAGGATTTGCTTTAAGTTTGGTGAATCCTTGCCTACCTAGGGAGCCTAGGCTCCTAACCTAGGAGCAGCTAAATACGATGCTTGGAGTAGCTAAGATTAGATTCACCGACTACCCTGCTTCTGGTTGCAGATTCTTAGATCCCTGCGAGGTGAATTTGCAGCTAAAGCAGTTCTGGATTGTTTTGTTCTGTGGGTGAGTGATACTTGTCAGGTCCTGAAAAGGTATCATCCCCAGGGAAAGAGGAACTGGTCACTGAACAGTCTCTGTCAGAGTGCCTTTTACACAGCATATAGAACAACCCAATTTTGGTAGACTTGCAATATGCAGTGAGTTTGCTAGTGTTTTTTTTAGTTAAATTTTTAATAACTCAAGAGAAAAGCGAGTCACAGATTCAAATGAGTCTGTGTGTGTTTAGTGTGAAAAGGACTGAAGAGTTCACAGGCATTAGAAAATCTTGGATTTCATTCAAAATTATTATGTATTTAAATAATAATAAGATTAATAAGTAGTTCTCTATGACCACTGGGGAGGGAAATTAATTGAGAGCCTGGCTTGTATGTGGCATTATCAACAAGTAAAAATGCTGTCATTCTTCCAACTCAAGTTATTCCTAAAACAAAGGAGAATTACAAGCCTACAGTTAAACAAAGCTTCCGCTTTGATATCCTGAAGAACCAGGTCTTTTTCATCTATAGGAAAAGTATGTAAAGTACCTTTGCTTACAATTGGCTAGGTATGGTTTGCTCATTTATATTAGTATATTAGTGAAGTAAAAAAAAAATCTTAAATATATGTGCTGCATCATTTAAACAACAACCCATTAAAATTCAATCCAAGAGAACTACACAAGTTAACTTTCTCATTAAACGTACCTGGATTGGACCTATATTGTCTCTTAGAGGGATACCAGGTAGAATCTCAACAAAATGGTGGCAAGTAAGCTTCAATGTAGATAAAAGTAATGCATCTAGGGAAAAGAATCTAAGCCATATCTAAGAAAAGCTGAAGTCAGAGCTGCAATTACAATTCAGAAAAGAGATCTTGGAGCTGTCATTAGCAATTTTCTGAAATCATTAGTTCAGTGTGCTGTGGCAGCCAAAAAAGAAAAAAAAGTTGGATAAAATCAGAAAGGGTATTCAGAAAAAAATTGAATGTTTTCCATAAATAAAACCTTGGTTTGCCCATGTCTTGAGTAGTGTGTACGGTTCTGGTCCAAGAATGGTGTACAGGAGTTTGAGATGTTTCAGGGAAGGACAACCAAAATTATCAAGGGGATGAAGCAGCTGCTTTACAAGGAGAGACAAAAAGGCTAAGATAGTTTGGAAAGGAGACAGCTGAGAGGGATAGGATTAAGATTTACAAAATAATAAATTGATAGATTGAAAATTTAACAGTAAAACTAGAGGGCAATGGAAACTAATGGGAGATTGTTTTAAAACATTAAAGTAAATATGTAATAATAAGCAAACTTCTGGAACTTGTTGCAACAGAAAGTTTTGGAGGTAGACGGCATGAGCAGGTTCAGCAAGTGTTTAAGCAACTTTATGGACAACAGGCCCATATGTATGTACCCTCTGACATTTCTTGTCCAACAACTGAGGACAGTTTAATTTTGATGGGAACAGGCTGCACAGAGCCTCCAAGCTTGTATGCTCTCTGTAGTGACATCTTTTTTGCCACTGTTGGAGACTGGATATTAAGCTAAATGGACCCTTTGTCCAACCCAGTGAGATATCTTCTGGGAGTTCTTCTGGCATAACACAGATGGGAGGGAATGGCTGCCTACATGGCATGGGAGTAAGTTACAGACCTTCATTGGCAAGTAGATTGAAAAGTGAACATTTAACTTGAAGATGACCATTATTCTGCTGAACAGCTCTAGTAATAACTCCTTTTTTCCCCTCAATCTGCTAAAGATATTTTTGCATTCTCCACAATATCAGGAAGTTTAAAGAGGTTTAATCAACCAACATGTGGTACATACCAATGTGTATCATATTGGCAACCATAAAAACATTGTTCAGTAACAAGCAGTCAAGAAAAACTCCTTCAACTTCAAATGTTACCCAACAAGTTGATGTACTTTCTTAAAAGCATTTTAGAAATCCTTCCAACTGAAATAAACACAACATGGAACTGACGTTCAAGAGAGGTGAGTTTGAGAAAGATCTTTGCTGGCTATAGTATAGCTTTTCATCCTTAAGTCAATTTGCATCTACTGTACTGCTGATGAGTGAAACAACAACTCCCCTGGAAATACCCATATGGGTAGTGTAATAGCTTTTTTATTTTTAAGATAGAGAAAAGAATTTAATAAATACATTTTTGTAAACCAATGCTACCTTTTAAAAGCAATGCATGTCAATACTAACTTTCAAAGTACAAAACAACACTATCATTGACTAAAGCACTAAATACCTTGTAAATACATTATAAGCTACACAGACTATGTAAGACTAAATTCGCTTCCATTACTTTCTGGTTCTTAGATGTATTCACAAATAATTCTCAATGCTGTAAATGAATCAGATTCAACTATGACACCTCACAAGAATATAAAGTAGTTTTGCACAAACAAGTAGTTAAGATTCCCCATGTTTTCACCTAAGTTATTGTCATGGTTTAACCCCAGCCAGCAACTAAGCACCACGCAGCCACTCACTCACTTCCCCCCCCACCCAGTATGATGGGGGAGAAAATCGGGAAAAGTAAAACTTGAGGGTTGAGATAAGAACGGTTTAATAGAACAGAAAAGAAGAAACTAATAATGATAACACTAATAAAATGACAGCAGCAATAATAAAAGGATTGGATTGTACAAATTATGCACAATGCAATTGCTCACCACCTGCCAATCGACACCCAGTTAGTCCCCGAGTGGTGATCCCCCACCCCCACTCCCCCCAGTTTATATACTGGATGCGACATCACACAGTATGGAATACCCCGTTGGCCAGTTTGGGTCAGCTGCCCTGGCTGTGTCCCCTCCTGACCTCTTGTGCCCCTCCAGCCTTCTCGCTGGCTGGGCATCAGAAGCTGAAAAATCCTTGACTTAGTACAAACACTACTTAGCAACAACTGAAAACATCAGTGTGTTATCAACATTCTTCTCATACCTAACTCAAAAACACAGCACTATACCAGCTACTAGGAAGACAATTAACTCTATCCCAGCTGAAACCAGGACAGTTATCCTACAGAAAAGTCAGAGAATAGGCTTTCTGTGTTCCTGTAGTGTTTTGTTTCATGGTGCCCTCAGATGAATGCATTCATTAGCACAGAAGAGTATCTCTCAGGGTGTCTTGAAGAACATAATGAAGGAAAGTAGCACTTCTTATTCAAAGACTTTCCTTTAGCTGTCCACAAGAAGGGAACACAAACCCAAACAAAACATTTCATTTAGAGCAAGTTTTGCCATGTGCTTGTGGAGGCAGTATATCAGGTCCTAGGATTATCAGCCAGTGGGAGCAAGCACCTGAGGAAAAAAGATAATAAAGGTGGACTTGCAGAGAAAAAGATAGAAGCAGAAAGTTCTGGGAAAGCTTAAGGTAGGATTTATGATTATTTTTTTTTTCTGAAGATAAGCAAGTGCAGTTTAAATGCCATTGTAGTATGACTAACGTAGTAGATGTGTTCTATGTTGATAATGTGGTATCACCCACTTCAGGGGGTCCTGCTGAGATTCAGGTTGCCTCAGAGAAGAGCTATGAAATTGAGAAGTAAACACTGAACACTTTTCTACTGTCTTGATCCTTTCACACTGTAGCGAGCACTTGTTTGTATGAGCAGTTTGAACACAGCTAGGGAACAGCTTGGACAGAGTACTGAGTGAAGATTGCATGGAACCATTAACTGGTACCAGGACAAGCATCACTTTGACACAGCCTCCTTGTTGTGGCATTGCACCAAACAGACTATTTTCATGGACTTAGTTTAGACTATTAGGCCAGGAATCCAGACTCATCAGAGAGGCTCTCTACTATCTCTACAATTTTAAAACTACAACCAAGTCTAATGCTAACATTATGGAGGCAGACTGAGAAGAAAATACTTTTAAAGAGATGTTTATTAGTCAAAGCAAAGTGATGTTTTTAAACTTTATTCCTGTCCTCCTATTTTGCCAACACTGTAGTGAAATAAAATCATTTTATATTTCAGAACTCAGGCATTGAATACACATAAACACTTTTTCATTATTCATTGAGGTGAGTTAACCAAACTTGCTTTGCATAGCTACCATAGAAAAATGTCAAGGTAATGATTTGCACTTGCAATCAACACGAGCTGACACTCTGCTGACTAACCCTTGTAACTAAACCACCTACAAATTAAAAGTGTGCTGATAAGTATGTAAATAATATTAACTTGCCTTTAATCTGATTATATGCAAACTAAAAAGTTTAACAACAATATGCTCGTATTTTGTATCATGGCCTAGCCAGACACAATGTATAAGTATTTTACTAAATATATGAGCAGTAGGACCACCAAAGGGGCAAATAGAGAGGGGTGCGGTGGCATGGAAAGGGTATCCAATTTACGCAGAAGTGCAAGACAGAGAATAGGTAAGTACAAAGGAGTGCAAATAGGATGTGCTGGATACACAAAAGGATGACTGGCAAAACAAAGGAAACTAGGTAAACAGGATTGGGACAGATTAGACCCCCTTCTGGGAGAGGAAAATGGCATAAAAACATCAGACATAAGTGCAGAAAATCAGAGAAGAAAGAAGACAAAGCCACTTTGGTTTTGGTCTCTCATCAAAGAACTCTCCAGCCTGATCACTTGGGTGTCAGTGACTAAAAGCACCAAGAAGCACATCGTTGTTACCAACTATACATCATCAGCCCTGTGTTATTGTATACTTACAGATAATTCAGAACAAAGGTATAAAAGACTAACAGTTTTGCATATGTAGTGATCATGATTAACAACTTCTAAGTACAACTGTAGCAAGAAGCGTGCCACTAATTCATTCAGTAAAGTTTCAAAATTGGTCTCATTCATTAGTCTTCTAAACAACCCCATCACAATAATTTCTGATTACCTAACAGATATTTGTCTACCTAGCTACCAGTGTATTCAGTTGCAATATGCTGAATTTTTGAGCCATTTCGTCATTGTCTTATAAATAAAATTATCATTTGGTACCTATTTTATTTTCATAGTTGGGAAAGGGAATATCAATATCCAAAATTACACATATCAGTATAAGAAGCATGTTGCCTTGCAGTTTAGACTTTCTGTTATTATCAAGCAAATAGATTTGATATAGAGTGCAACTCTTACCTTGTTTTCTTCCCTAGAAGTGTATGTTGTTTCAGAAATACTTTAAACACAATGAGGTTTGCCAGACTACAACTCAACAAGAATGGTTGCAGTATTGCTTTCATTTTATTACCATTGGCAATGTTAGGGTAATTAGCTAATTAATATGGTAATAATATTAGCAAAAACATCAGATGGGGATTAATTAGTCATACTAAATATCTCATATTTCATGAGTTATTTTATGGCCCAAGAGAAAAGGAAAATTAAATGAAGGCTTAAAAGCCTAGTTAGTAAGTAGATCTGTTCCTTTCTTTTAAAGCAACATATTAAATGACGTTCCTCCTATATGAAAAGTAGGGAAAAAAAATGTTACAAATACACATTTGCTATTATTTAGGGACACATACTAATAGAATAAAGTTATACATTTACGCAAACCTGTTCTGCAACTAAGTATCTAACTGTGCCTGGTAATCTATCTCTCCACAAAATGAAGTCAAAATAATTGACATTAAAACTGATTATTTATCACTAAGGAAAACATTTTTAATGGAAAAAAAGTTTATCGTGTCACTACTAATATTGAAAGGTATTTAAAGAGAATCAGTATCACTGGGTAAACATACATTACAGAGATTTATGAAATGCCTTTGGAAATTAAAATCAAAATGGAACATCAGAGCTCTTTTATTTATCTCTGTGTGTTTAATGGTAATGAAATATGGAAGACCAAGCTCTGGATGCTGAAGTCTTTTACTTAGTGAATAGGGATAGCACAAGCAGTGACAGTTTCCTCCGAGTACCTTACTTATAATAACTACTTGCATGAACTACAGAGAGGGGATGTGGTGCAAAGTGGATTATATGATTATAATGAAAAACCTCAACATTTTATGTTTTACTTGATATAGTGATCTGGCTCATTTTGAACGACAATATTTTACCAGTTTCTTGTAAGACTAGTAGAAACATCCTGTGGTGCTTATTGTTTTGCATGAGCTGAAATGCAAATCTTCCAGGGGCAAACTCAGCAAATCACTTCAGCTTTAAATAATGCTTAATATGATAAAAGCACATGAATCAGTTCTTTGATGCATACACACCACTGACCTTGATCTGTTTAGCTTTTACTTTGTGTCAGTTCTTGATCCCCGACTTTTGCAATGATCTCTGTCATCGAGTTCATTGCAAGACCATAGCCTAGAACTGCCAAAATTGAATCAGGATATTTGGGCCATCAACTTTGTTATGTATCATCAAAAAAATAATATTCAAGACTCTTGAAGCCTTGAGAGCACAGTGAAATAGATGTCATAAAGAGTAACACAGAAATAAGTCAAATGAATTGCTAGTTTTATATTTAATTCATGGAAGTTTTTATGGATTGGGGTTGGAGGGGGAATATCAGTTTCTGGAATCAAAATTTCAGTCTCTGTACCAAAAGGCTAGAGGGAATCACTTGCAGAATTTAGATTAAGATTTTTATCAGTCCTAAATGTCATACTGCTAGATTTAAAGTCTAACATATCAGTCCGTTAAGACTAGAAATGTTAAGGACTATAGTCCAAGCCCTTAGACAAAGCTGTGGTCTAGGAATGCTGATGACAAAGCCTAAAGGCAGGATTCCCGGGTAATGCTCTCTTTCCAGTGAGGCAGAGATGTTACAGCTTTGTTTGTCAAGCCTAAATCTTGACAGGTCTGGAAGTAACAAGTAAATAGAAAGATTTTTGAATGACTGGAGTATTAAAATAATGAATTAAAGAGTCTAAGCATGCTGGTAGCAAGAACAAATGTGTGGGATTGGCTGCATCTGCATTCCAGCTCTGCTTCTGCCAAAATATGTAAAAAATTTATTTTTCTATAAAGTTTTCCATAAATGTTGTCATGATGCAGAAAGAGTTTTTTGTATTTTACATATAATGTGATACAGTTGTTACCTGTAATAATTATGCTTCCTATCAACCAGTGAATTGTCAGAGACATTCTGATATAAAATTTCATAATGAATACTTCATTTTCAGTCCAAGGAGAGAAAAAGAGCCACTTCACGCAATTAGCAACAGCAAGGGCAAATTCCTCTAGACATCCAGCAGCAACATTTTGCTGTCTTTCTAAAGGGCAGCAAGACTAGGGAACAACTCTCTCCACTTTGCACTGTTCAAGGCTTCTCCCCTTGAAAGGCAAATACCTTTCTTCATGGGGTGGAACAAGGTGCCTTGTAGATGCCTACTGCTGTGCTTAGTACTGAGCAGGGCTGCCTACTATCCTCAGCCATTAATAAAACCATGAGAAATTAAAGAAGCTCTGTACTTCTGAAGAAAAAAACCTGCAGTGCTAATGAAATTTTAAGTCACAAGCTAGCTGTCATTGCTATCTCTCAAGAAGTAAAACCAGAGTAAAATTATTCTTACTAGCCTAGAGATCTCTTCCCCACCTCGAAACGTGTTTTAAGTGAAAAGTTTGTTTGGTAATCTCAAAAGCAAATTAATTCCTCTAATAAGAGAGGGACTCTGGCAAGGCAAATGTTAACCTTTTTCACAGCATATACATACACATTATATGATTCTTAAAATTCGCTTCAGATACCAGCAGTATCTCTGGAGAGTTTATTACACTTGATTATTCCACTTAAGTATTCATAAATATTTATGCACCAATTGATGTTCTCGATGTAATCTTTCAGTGGCTGGTACAAATATGTCACTAAAAAGAACAGTGAAGGAATCTGCAATTAGCAATTAGTGATTCAAACATATCATGTGAAAAGTTGAAAATCTCACTTGTATAAAATAAGCTTCTGCATTAAACATATGGCTTAGTTTAGTTTCCAAATGCAAGTCAACACCAGAGAGCTAAGCCTGTTCTCTAAAGACTGAGTTATGAAGCTACCATAATATGTAAAGGCATAAACGTTACCTGAATTAGCTTACAAATGCTTTGTTTGCCCAAATAATATGCAAATTTTCCATGAGTGTTCCATTCTTTTTAATTTTTTTTCATTCCTTCTTCAGATACATTTACACTTCTCTTGACCACTGTGACACTAACAGCCTTGTATAGTATCCTTACCAAGCACTTCTATGTTCTTGGAGTATATTACCTCATACAAACACCTGCCGACACAGTCTGTTTGCTTGATTTAGAATTTTATATGACTTGTTAATTTCGTCACGGAGGTAGTAACCAGACATTATCATTCTGCTTTTTTTGAGAGGAACCTCACATGCGACATGAAAGTAGGCACAAAGTATTAAACCATCGTTTCCTTTTATGTGTCATTTATGATCAAATACAACAGTGATTTATGAAACACTAATCAGGCGGGCCATATGTTATCACATTTTGTCTGGAAGAAAAAGAATGTGTAATCATATTTTTTAATTGATTGCCTAAAATGTATGACTGGATGGGGGGGGGGGTTCCCCAAAAAATTCATAGTTTCAAGGTTCCCTTCACTTCAGTGGAAGCCTTGGGTTAATGTCAGATCTAAATACAAAAGAGACGGTGCATGCCTACCTTCTGAAGATCTCCATGTGGAATTTCTTCCCCTATTCAGTTGGATTGGGCTTGTACCCCTCTTCCACATAACTGACCTATGGATTGCTCTTTGCTGTCACATCCTGAGATAAGCAAAAACCCCACTTACTTCATGGTTGATCTCATTACCCCTGACAGCTGCCCATGACCTCTTTTAATTTGGAAGCTCAGCCATGAGAAGGCTGCCAAGGAAAAACTATCTCTGTGGTTTTGTTCAGTGAAGTTCATCACCCTGCATATGCACTGACTTTACACAGTTAATGTCCCAATTGTCTGTGACTTGGCCCTGACTAGATCTTAACCAAGTGGACCTGTCTTGCTATTCTACTACCACAGATGTACAGATCCACTTCAGTGCCAGCTTTAGACACAGGCAAAAGAAGAAGTAATTGATTAGAGCAAGCTAGCTGCCAGACACTGCAAAAATGTTAATGCCAGAGCCCTGGAAGAGAAAAGGCGTGCTGCTACTGCTATGGCTCTTGTTCCTCGGGCAACTGCGGTGTGTCAGCTGCTGTCCACAGGGACGCCTGATGCCCCTGGCAGCTCTCACAGTGGGCTTACTTTTCTCACCTACAGCAGCAAAAGCCTCAAGCTTTTGCAGGGCTGTCACCAACAACACATCACTCACTCTGTGGCTTTTGGAGTTAAGAAATCCAAAGAAACAGAGAGTAGGGCAAACATATTCGCAACATTTTTTTTTTTGTCCCCAAGAAAACAGATGTTGCAAATAAAAGTGTTTTCTGGAGATATTAGGAAAAGTCTGGCTTCGTAACGGGTCAGCAGATGGTTGTAATAGGCCTAAGTCTTTTGTTCAGGCAATTGCACTCTTACCAAGCTTGGTAGCCAGTAAGATACCTTTGAGTCATTTTTTCCTTTGTACTATATAAACGTCTTCTCTTACCTCCTATAATTTTTAATGCAAAGAAAAATGACATCTTTGTAATGTGTTTGGAAGGTGGAAGCCAATCATTTAGGACATGGAAAACATATTTGTTGTGAAAGAGAACTGTTCTTCCAAGACAAAATATAATTGGGCCAAGCATTAAAATACCTGTTACTTCAGTGCTCAGAAACTATCCCTTCATTGTACAGCTGACAAACAAAAGGGAAAAATACCTTACTTGAACTTGTGTTCTTTCCAGTACATAATGAAACCACACTTAAGTGCTCAGATTCAGATAAGCAGTTTTTCCAGCTTTTTTATATTTCCTTAGACCATAAGAAATAAATTGAATTTGAGAATCTCATCCCAGGAATTGTTCAGGAGGAGGGTTATTGCTTCTGTTAACATGTTTTTGGATTGGATGTGTTAATATACTTTCATTATGGTTATACCATTTCTAGCTCTCTAACTCACTCAGGGCTATAGGCAATGAAGCGACTGTAACAACTATCATTTGAGGTGGCAAACTCTGAATCAGGGAGGATTATTTGTATGTGTTAACAGAGCTTCTATTTTATATGAACTAAAATTTGATGTCACAACACAAGAGTGGGCTTTTTATATATTGCTACTATCTCTCTCATTTACATAATGTAAGTTATAATCAATGCAATACTTTATTGCAGATTTGAAGCATAAGTGTCTCATCTATGAAAACAGACAGTGAAGATAGATCTTATATACATCTTTCAAATGTGCATGAAAGACATGAATAATTGACAGAAATTCAGAAGATTCATATGTCAATTGAATGTCACTTTGGGACATAAATTCATGGCATCCTCTTCTGAGATTCACAGTCATATTCCAGTTTTGGCATTACTGAAAACTTCAGCAAGGGAGAAATAATGCAGATATGATATCATCAGAAACAGTAAGCATATTCACATTAACCAACTTTTGAATACTCTTCTGTCAAAAGTGCAAGTATAAAATGACACTGACTAGAGAAAGTCAGTGAGGCTCCAAGTGATTTAACGTAAGAGATAGATGTTTTGGCTAAGAAAAGCATGTACCTAAATGAAAGGAAAAGGAATGAGAACCCAGTTAAGGAAAATATTTTATGTGCAGGTGGAGACGTGCAAATCTGTATCATGAAGAAAAAGGTAGATGAGTTCCTCAACTTGCACAGTAAACAGATAGTTGCTGAAGAAGCTCTTTCTCATCAAAAGGCACATTTGTGTACCAGCAGTGAAGAAGTCAAAATAACAGTGACATAATCCAGATTCTGAACATTCTGAAAAACACTGTGAAGAAATGGTTTTGTTCATCAGAAATAATCTCTTTGCTAGTTTGAAAATATTAAGAATTACTGACCTCAAGGGAGGATTAGTGTTGTTTAGAAGACATATGATAGTCAGTGAATTAAAAGAATATCCAAGAATATATGCCATAAACTAGAAGAGGCATTACAGGCATGCTACACATCCTCTTGTTAAAGGGTATTTATTGCTTATCCAAGAAAGCTTTCTTAAAGTACTAAAGACGGAGTTGAAATTATCCAAATCAAAAATAGCAGACATAAAGGAAGTAAAACAAGTTTGTAGCTGAAAGAGGACACTTAAGTATGAAGAGTAAATGAGTCATGGCCTCCTTCCCTCCAAAAATTGAATAAAGATTCAATAAATATAAGTGCTCCAGCTAGATGGTTGGTTTTTTTTTTTTAACAGTGTCATACAGAGGAAGTGCCCAGGTTATCAATCTAGGTAAAATAAATATTAACATTCCTCACCCAGGATTCTGTAACCACATAAGTAAAAACATCATAGAATGAAAAAATAATTTTGTTTTGAACATGCAAAATGTGAACACTCAAAAACATCCTGAACACTCTGAATATTCAACCATTTGGAACATTGTTCATGTCATTGAATTATCACAACCTTTTAGTTCCACAACAAATATGCAACCTTTTCTATACAGAAACAACTCCAGCTTGGAATAAAATTGACAGATCTGAGGAAAGAATGCTGCCTTATGTAGAGGAAGTTGCTTTTCTGTCTCCTTTTACTAGATCAGCATCCAGAAGGACATTAGCTAATAGTGCAAAAAGTAAGTACAGAATAATCAATTAAACCATATTGTTTCTGTCCTATTAAAATGCTCAGGAAGGATTGATCCTTCTCTGTTTCCAGTACATGAAAAGAACACTGTCAGCAAAATGAATGGAATAAAGAAAAAAAAGATTGACATACTGATTTCCTATGTCTGTTTGCCTGCTTCCATACCAAAATAATCCCAGACTTGTTTTATGAGATAATCCCACTGCTGGTTTGTGGTGCTGTTTTAGTGAGCTTTGATAAGAAATTCTATCTGTTCCACTATTCATTCCCCTAAAATAAACCTGCCCTTCATCAGCTGTTATGAACCAGTCACTGGAGAACATGTAAGTGCTCAAGTTGTATAAAAAACACTTCTTAGATTAGCATGGAGTGAATTTTCTCCTTGCCTAGAAGATAATTACATTGCTGATGTTGCCCACTTGGAAGATGCACTTAAATGTATCAGCAGTGCTTGAGATACCATCTGCTAAGTGCTTTTTGATTAAGTCTTTTATAATTACTCATTTTCACAAAGCATGTATCTATTTGAAGGGCACCTCAGTTATCAAAGAGAGGATGCTAATGGAAGCCTTTCACTATTTTGGATTTCTTACATTGATTTGACATTTTGCTTAGGTTTATGAGAAGTGAGAAAAGGGTGTAGATGCTCTGTGTGCATCTCACCCATGCCACTATTCCCTGAATTTTGATATATAATCCAAACTGTCTCCTGTGTACTATGTGACTATGCAGAGATGACGGATGTATTTGTTAGCTACTCAGTTTGGAAGCTTACTGGCTCAGACTGGAGAATCACAATACATCAGGCAATAGAAAAGACAGCAAACAAAATCCTCAGACTACAGGTCTTAAACAGAATTTTTTAATAGGTACTGCTTAATTCCTAAGCAATGAAGCCCTTTTATGAGACTTCTGAGAAATATGACATAACTGAATAACACCTTAATAATTTCTGCAAATCTCTAGGAGTCTGGCATTTTAAAATACCAAGGACACTTTCAAATCTTGCATGAAATATTTGAGAAAACTGAATAATCCAGTGAGTATTACCAGAAAGACCTTGCCAGTCTATCAACTGGTCAACTAATTCCACCAGATGTTGTTGATAACTTAATGAAGCCACTGGAGGGATAAGCGTATCATGATTTTAAAAAGAGTTATCTCAAGTGTGAGGTGATTCTCATCCTTCTTGCAGAAACTGTATAACCAGGTGTCCTTAAAATGTTTAGAGACATCAACTCAAAAAAAAAAGAGTTGTGAATATCTCAGGAAAGAAAGTTACATTCAAAACACACAGGAATGTTTTTAGAAATACATTTGCTCATGCTCAAAGCAGATGGTGGGACATTTGAGAAATACTGTAATATCCTTTTCTCTAGGCATCAGCAGTATTAGGTGAAACACTGAAAAACAAAGACGACATTTCTGGGTAAAGGGATAATATGGATTGTGAACCCTATAGAAACCATCCCCAGGCCCTTTGTTATACCAGCAGCCTGAATGCTAACAAAACACTTGCAGAACTTTCGGAATGTGCCTGGTGACTAGCAGGACAAGAAGATGCTGTAGGTCAAATAATGAATATGGACCTCAGCCTGCACTGGGAGATATTAATAAAAGATGCTGAGATATGCAACAAAGAGCCCGCACAAGCATTATTTTTGAGGAAAAAAAGCTGCATGTCAAAAGGTCCAGCAACAGTGAAATCATTTGTGCATCTCCACCAACAAAACAGGCTTTATCAAATTATTTGTTGATGGATTGAAAAAAAATACAGAGGTAAATTACATGGCAAAGATCTGTCACATGTGACTTGCAGACTAATGAAAGACTAATCTTGGAAAATTGAATTTCTGAAGTCTTCTTAGACAGTGGAGAACTCATGTTATTTTGCATCTATGTTATGACACAAATGGTAACAGTAAATCAATCATAATTACTGCTTTAAACTTTGAGTGTAGTAATGATGTTGGAACACTGACGCAGACAAGATTTTGACATTAACGAAGGAGAGGACTTCCTTAGGATTTATTTATGCAGAGCACTGGCTGGATTGCACATTTTTCCAGTTTGATACTGTGAGCGCTCTGTGGGAAAAAGAAACTTGAAAATGCAGTTCAAAACCGGCCTTTCCATGCTTGGACAATGTTTTGGAGAAGAATCAGGAAATCATTATTCATCTTGTTTTTCCTAGAACTGCAGCATCAGATAAAACCATAAATGCCATTGCTAGATTTTCTGTACCAAAACTGACACAACTGACTCTAGACAATTTCCGCCATGTAAAGAGAGTTCATTTCCACACGTGGATTATCAAGAGGAATCTTGGAGACAAATGCCATGTAAGTCCATTATACCAAGTACAACAAGAAGTCGTGGCTGAAGCCAGAATACATGCAGATGTCCAATGGTTAACTGCATCATCCACATCTAGTGTTACTCTGGAACTTATATCTGTGTCCATTACTGATAAATAATTATGTATTAATAATGCAGTTAAGTGATACACATACCAAGCTGGAAGTGTGTGCCAGCCAAAATAAGAATAAAGAAGTTGTAGGAGACCAATTAAGTGAAGATTTGGAGAAGAAAGGGAAGGAAAAGGAAAAGAGTAATTATGTCTGAAGTATCCAGTCTTTAGAAAATGCCTTTTAGAACAACTAGTATGCTTGCTTTCCTTGTTGATGGTACATTTATGCAAATGACATTTTTAATTTTAAGTGTTACTTTTTGAGCCATAAATATGTAAAGTCTGTCATAATATAAAAATATATCAAATGGGAGGGTAAGAAAATAATATCTGCTGCTAAGCAACGACTGAATCAAAGATAATATTTTAAGCAGAGTCTGTTGGCAGATGTCTTTGTAGAACTTCATCAATTTGCCACCTCAGGTACTGAAATTTCTGTTCTCGAGTTATTGATTTAGCTTTACAAAACACTATACAATGCTATCACTATGTAGTCTAACTGTTTATTGTAATACACTTTCCCTGGTCACTTTGCCTACAGGTGAATCTAGACAAGAAAATCTGATAATGGCATTCATTAATATTGGTTGCAAGTCTTTTAAGACATTAAGATAACTCATATTCTTATTAGGCTTCCCATGAGGAAAATAAATGCTTTCTTTTTCCTCCAAGTCATGACTTTTTATTTAAATCTTTCTGTAGAAAATACTGCCTCTGTTGACAATATGTGAACTCAATTTAAAGAAACTTCTGAAGACCAATCTTAAGTTGAAGAGCTAGCTTAGCATATTTTTATATAAACCCTATTACCCAGTCAAACAGCGGTCCTTTCTATGTAATCTCATCCAATGGTATAAAAATTGTTATACCCTATTATCAAGAATACTCAAAGATAGATAATATGCACACATCCTGGGTATGTGCCATTTTTAGTTAATGAAACCTTGATGAATAACATCAAACAAATTGCAGCTGCTTGCTGCAGCTGCCCTTTACTGTAAGACATTGAAAAGAATTTATCAGAAGCCATCCATTAGGGATATATGAACTTTAGACACATCTGATGACAAGCTGCTTGGAAATTTTTGGCTTCAGATGAGGAAAAGAGACAGGAAGAAAGAATGACTCCCAAAGAAAGAAATCTTGTCTTTACTTATATGAACACAAAACTATTCTTTTGGCAAGTCCACAGCTCAGGACAGCTAATTATAATGACTCCTCCACTAGGATTTCCTGAATTACAATATACTATCTATTTTGAATGAATTATTGTCTTAAGACAGAAAATGACACATGCCATGAAGATGTGTATATTATCTGTCTGAATGACTATGCTTGGTATTTCTTCAAAACTTCTTAAGAACCTACAGAGTACTGAAAGCTTCAGTCAAAGAGCAACTTTTAAAAGCATCTCCTTGTGAAATATGTATCTCCTCATGAAGCTGTGAATGCAAATGACACTGCTGTTTTGAAAAAAAAAAAGTCTCCAGAGTTTTGATTTCCAAGTAAAATCCAGTCCTTTCAAGAAGATATGCCTTTGGAAAGTTTGAATATTTTTTAGGGGGAAAAAATATCATCTGCCCCTGTACCCATGGAAAGAGCCCCAGATTATGATTCATTGCTTGGTACATAATGCTGATGCATGAAATACCTGGCACTCACTTGAGGCATATGTTTTCATCTAGCACAATTTCAGCCAAAGAGGGTTTGAGCTTCCTACAGAGATGTAGTGATTCCACATAAAGATATATTAGTCTCCAGCAGATCTCCATTTCAGTGTGCCACTGTAGTCACACAGGCCGTTTGCATTGCTAAGTCTGCACGACTGGTTTGTACCTCTGATCTTGCATAGTGCAATACACACATTGAGGGTAATGGTGGGAATCTGACACAAGCTCCGTGTATACAAGATCCTTCCTATTAGTCTCTCCTGAGTGCTGAAACAAGGTATAATATTTTTAGTAAAGAATTGAGTACAAGAAAGCTGGGTTAGACTATTTCCTAGGTATATGTAGGTGACTGACTACTTTGGTGAAAGCTGTTATTTATATAAAAATATTCCTATTTTGAAATCTGTTATCATAATTATACCATCTTATCAATAATTGTATCTGTAACTGTGGGAACTGGGAGTGAATCCTCGTTGCTGGGACCAGATTTGGGGTGGGAGGAACTCTCCACTGCTACTATTCACTGTCTAGCCGATTACCTAACCTGGCTAAGGAAAGGACCAGGAGGATCTGGAGCATACTGCAGAGCAATCCCTGCCCTCAGAGTAGCCATATCCAACATGAATTAGAGGAAGAAAATCCAATGGCACACAGCTAGCCATAGGCAACACGTAATCCCTTTGCTGGAATCCCAGTGCAACCTGTATGACCCATCCATGCCAAATAATACCCCAGGTCTGAGCCAGTGGTTTCAGGGATGTTTTAGTGGAGATGCAATTTCCAGTGTTTTACTGAAACAGTAATACCTCTAATATACATATATTAAGCAAATAGGCCATTACTTTCTGAACTAAAATAAAGGCAAACTCCTCTAGAATACTGATGAAGCATTTGATCTGTGTCAAACCGTAAGTGCTTAGGATGCAGGATAACAGACTCCAAAGTCCAGCATTAGCCTTTTGAAATTTAATTTCCATATTAATATGAATCAGATCTTCAGAGATTTACAATTAAGATGTTTGTCAGTATTTCATTGCAAATGTTCCTTGTTGCTTTGAGCACACAATAATTATTTGTCAATGCTGTGGCAATAATAAAAAATTATGCTTAAAATAATGGCCTTCTTGAATATTTACAGAAGAATGAAGAGACTTGATTGTAACTTTTATCTTATTGTTTACTTGGTTTTATTAAATGTTTATTAAATGTATTGTAGTTTTATCTACTGTGAAGCATTTTTTAATACATACATTAATATTTTTCCATCAAAACTAAACTTCATATTACAATGTTCCTTATGATTATGGTATTATCCACTGCCATCAGTTTTTATGATCTTTGGACTTGAAGTCAAGTACTCTAGAACCAATCTAGGATAAGGAGTGTGTTAAAATGCTTTCTTGGATAGAAGTCAGAGTGCTTAGCAACTTGAGGTTGTATCTAGACTTACTTTTCAATGCATATTTGCCACAAGGGTCAAGACGTCTAGTCATTCAGATCAGCATCTTTTCAAACTGCATTACAGCTTCTGTATGCATTAAATGCACTGCTTCTTTTGAGCGGAAATCTAGTTGTTGTGAACTGAGAGTTAGTGTAGGATGTGGACAAGGCCCAACACCACCTTCAAACCTTAGAGCAGGCTGCATCCTTGAGTGCTTTTAAAAATCCCTGGTTCCATGGTCTGGTGGGTTAACCTTGATTGGCTACCAGGTGGCAGGGGGACAGGGAAGGGTCCAGGCGGCTCCCCGCTGCCGCTCCTGCCTCCTCAGGCTGTTCCCTGCTCCAGCCTGGGGCCTTCCTTCCCCGGGGCTGCAGGGAAACCCCTGCCCCACCGCGGGGGGGGTCTCTGCCGGGGCCGCAGGGCCATCTCTGCCGGGGAGGGGGGCCTGGAGCACCTCCTGCCCTCCTCCCGCTCTCCCCTCGGGGCTGGCAGGGCTGTTTCTCACCCCGTTTCCCTCAGCCCTTTTGCCCTTCCTTCCCCAGGCTTTCCCCGAGGCTGAGGGGCTCAGCTGTGCCCGGCGGTGGGGCCGCTGGAGCCGGCGGGAACCGGCGGGAACCGGCTGGGGCCGCTCTGGCCCGGGGCAGCCCCCAGTCTCTCCTCACAGAGGCGGCCACCGCCCCTGCAGAGCCTCCTGCTGCCACCGGCACCTGCTCCACATGGGTATCTTTCTACTGACCTCAGACTAAAAACTTATTTTAAAATTATTAAATATAGAGATAGCCACCTAAGTTGTGGCCAGCACATTTAAAGCATAGGCATCTATGTTTCCAGTTTCCTTTTCAGTGCCTTTGGTGGGGATTTGTGTGGTAAGGTGAAATAAGGTGTTAATTTCATAATTTTACAATTTCAGAAAGGATTTTTCTGAATAAATTTAAGTGTCATTCATTATGTAAAGCACTCAAAGTGCATTATTCCTCTCTCTGGTTTGTGGAAGTGGAAACAGTTGTACACTGTTCAAGTCAGTGAGGATATGTGACTGCTGGGGCCCTGCCAACAGGGGAGTAATGTGGTAAATTATCACCCAAAAATGATAAAAAAGAAAAATACCACATAGCAAATCTAAGTTTTTCAGACTGTTCAGCTAAAAAATATGAAAAAAAATCAAACCCCCCCAACAACCTCCAAAACCAAAAAAACAACCCCCCTCAAACCTTTTGTTCTCAAAGGAATAACAGTAACAAATGAAGGTTCCTCAACTAAAATCTTTTTTTTTCCCTAAAACACATGTGTGACAGACTAAAAGAAAACATATTGTATTGCTCATTTTAAAGATGTATTTCAGTAACACAGTATAACTTCACATTACATATAACAGTGATTCAAGTTATCATAGCTTAGATATTGGGTTTTGTTCTAGTTGACGGACTAAAGTTAAAAGCATTTTCTAGCAAAATTAACAACCATCCTTTTGCTAAGCAAAGTGGGACAGACAACCTCCTCACAAAATCCTGTAGAGACTTACTACAGTTAGTGTTTATACACAGAAGTAAGTAAGAGTCTTGGCCTTTGCTTTGGCTAAATTGTATCTGGTCCACAGCAATGTTTACAGACAATTCTTGATGCACTGTGCTCTACTGTCCCTAAAGTCCCTTCAGCTTGACATTTGCCTCCCTTTCACCCACAAGTGCCAGTGTAATTCTACTGACATCCAGCACAAAGCAGAATCTGATGCCAGAGATGGTCAGAGGTTCTCTCCTCTCTTCAATACGTTCCATAAAAAGCTAACACCACAGTTTCAATCATAGTTTTCAATTTTATTTTGTTTTATAACTTGGTACTATGACATCTACAAGCTGGACAAAAAAAAAAATCCACTTAGGTAATGAATAGTAAATGAAGACTTTTCTAAATTGAAATTTCTCTATGGAAGTTCCTTGGAGGTTTTCAATTTTTTCTCATTGAAAGTGAGTAAATAATTTGTATTAGGTTAAAAAATTTGAATCTAAACAATGTTTTAAACCATCCATCTCGAGTACAGTTTTCTTGAGTCGTTCAATGTGTAGCTTTACATACTAGTGATGCCATGGTGCTATGTACCCATTGCTGTTTGGGTTTCCTATGACCCTAGACTTTCCTAAGCAGATTATGATATTAATAATGTCTTGTCTAGTAAAGCCATGTCATACAGCACAAGAAAAGGAGGAGGAAGCATAAAGTATGCCTGTCACATCCCAATTTCTCAGGGCTATTACTCAGGTTTGCTGATTCCCAGGTCAGGATTAGGGTGAAACAACACCAGGGATCCTTTAACTCACAAAACTCAACTTTTATTCACTCACAGCAAGAATTAGCATGCTCACCACAAAAATTGGTATGCTCATGACAAAAACTGGCATGAAACTATGTCAGTAAACTGTGTAACGTGCTAACCATGCATCACCAAACATATACTACAGGCCTTGCTTATTTGGGAATCAGTTCAGGGAAGACAATAAGGCGAGCCTTCCTGTGGAGTCAGGAGGTTCAGAGCAGACCCCCTTGCTTTCTAGACTCCTTCTTAGAGAGGGGGCCAGGGGCGGCTGGATCCGCTCTTAGTCCCAGACTTGGTCAGTGGTTTTAAGTCTAAAGAGATGAAGTGTAGGGATTACAGAAAAAGAGAGAAGACAAAGAAAGAAAGAGCTCACCAGTCCTGGGTCCAGCGTTGGTTCAGTCAGCCGAGAGGCCCTGTTCTAGTGGGCTTGCACAGCTGGGGCTTCAGTTAGTGCCTTTTTATCATCCTTGCCCCTCCTTCGGGTGGGCACTCAAACTCATTAGGCTAATTAGGTGTCATGAGTGGTTTGTGAGCCTTTGGGAAATGGGTTGGTGGGCTTGGGAGTTGTTTGGGGAGTAACTTACCCTTCCCTGCAGCCATGACGATCGTTTGATTTTTGGCCATGCACGGTGAGCCGCCCAGAGCAGCACACCAGAACAGCACATCAGAGCAGGCAGCTGTGCACCCTCCGGCCTGTCCTCCTCACCCTGTTGCCGATGGGTGCTGATAGGCTTCTTTTCACCTGAGGTTCCTTGCCAGGCAGAGTTCCTCCTTATGCAGAGTTCTTCATTAAGCAGAACTTGCCCCACCCCATTGTTTGAGACATTAACTCCTTCAGTCCCTCACAATGCCCTTATGCAGTGCTGTGTCAACACAGGGATATTCAGCTGAACACCAAACTCCGTTAAAACAAGGAAGTCTGTCATTGCTAAATTGTAAACTTTTTTGAACTCTCAGAACAGTTTGTCCTATAAAAAAGAGTGAGTAGTCGATTTGGGCAGACACAAACGTCACTATCTCAGGACTTCCTGAGAGACTATGCTCTAATTTTTGCCTAGCTGAACTATCAATGGAAGCTGTTGATATTTTTTTTATCTCTTCTTGACAATCAGGGGCAGAAAATGGAAGTTGACAGACCATTGCCCACAGTGACTGCATTCTGGTTCTACTTTCAATACACAGACAATTAAAATTAAGAGACTCCACAAAATGGATCCCTCTTAAAAATGTAAATACAGCCACTTTCCTTTTTTTTTCTGTTTGTTTGGGGTTTGGGTTTTTTTTTTGTTTTTTGTTTTTTTGTAGTGAAGCAATCCCTTAATTCCATAGCATATTGCTGAGAATTTGTAATAGGACATGAACTTCAAAGAAAAAAACCACAACACCTTGGCTTTGGATGATATAATCTACCCTACACAGTTTATGCTTGCTATTTTAATAATAGAGTGATGATACTTGCTGTTGTCTTTGATATGCCATGGAAATTCAGAATTTCAGCTACAATACCAAATACAAATTTTTTTTTCATCTTATTAACTAAAATCTGAAGTAAAGAACTCTTAGATTTTTACAGGGTTTTTTAGAGTCTCATGATTTCTGAACAAGATGATTATTTTTTACTTTGAATAGTCAAGATTCATGTTAGCTGGTAGGGTAACATTACTTCCTATAGTATTGCACATCCCTTTCTGAACTAGCAAATTCTATGACAAACAAGAGATTCTCTGCCAGCATTGCACTGCATATTCCTTTGAGTATGTTCTTATAAGTGAAGTACTTTTATCTTCATATCATGACTTTCTCAGTCTGCTCCATATAAATACACATGTTTCTACAAGAGGATTTAATTCCAAGTGGATTATAATCTTAGATTAGTCCCAGCCAAGTGGCGGGGCAGAACACTATTTCCTGCAGTCACTTCAATTGCAAAAACCAGGCCTTACTTCTAGAAAAAGGAGCACGATTTTTCAGTATAGTATCAATCAAGTGTTTCTGAAGATATTCTCTTGGCATTGTCAGATTTAACAGCAATTTCAAGGGTACACATTTCAAGGGCATACATCTAAATTTTAAAATATGCTTGAATATGTACAGATATGTAAAAATACTGAACTACACACTCATAGAAAGGTAGTAAATTGATCCCTCACAAGCAGCACATTTGTGAGGCTTATTTTTTACTTTTAAAACTCACAGAATAGCAACAACTTTTGTGGTTTACTGAAAGCTACAATTAAAAATGTTTTCAGAGTGTCTGGGGTTTTTTTGATCAGATTTCATGGGGTACGTGAAGTAAGCATGAAGTTCACCACTGCAGTGAGAAAGTCCATGCAATGACTGACATCCTGTCAAGTACAGGAAAAAGATTCTTGCACGATGCTTATATATGCAATTTATTCAGGATCCCAATAAATCAGAGGAAAAAGAAGGTTACAGAAACTTACATTGTATGTGATGTTTTTTAACTGTGGTGTTTGCCACTAAAAGAGACTCCAGTGATGAAAAGAACTGGTAATAAAGGGAACAATTGCCAGCTTGCAGGATGGTGTACAGACACGTGGACATGTGTGTCTCTAACACAGCCAACAGTGACCCACGCCATATGCTGCTCGTTCTGCCCCGGTGGTCGTGGCAGCATCCCCATGAGCTGTGTCCCAGGGAAGCCATCCATCTCCCTCTTGGCACGGTGTGTTTAAAGGTCCTGGGGAAACAAAGCTGGCTCTCGGTATTGCTGAGCTCTGTCTCTTTGCTCTGGCAGTGACGAGCAGGGAGGTTGAAAAGATTGCTTGCACGACACTCAGGAAAGGAAGGGAAAGTGAAGTGGGCTCCACTGCCCAGGACAATTCAAAGAAATCAGGCACTCCTGGACCGTAGAGGAGATCCTCTCCCATTCACTGGAAAGTAGAGGTTGAACTACTGATCATTCCCAACACTGAAAAGTTGCTATCACAACCTATTGAATATCCTCACATCCTCACATCATTCGTGCTTCATTTTGGCACTCTGGACAGGGATGAAATTCACTTTTTTGAAGTTTGATTCAATGTGAGAGTCACATTTTAAAACAGAAGTGAAATACCCGGACATTTAACAATCAGCCTTTAATGTATCAGGCATACTGCAGATATCATTTTTGAGTGCTGCTTTTTCTTAAGTACAAGACATACTCTTATATATGTCTTCAGGTTTAAATTCAGGACACATTCCTTCTAAAGGAACTTAGTGTTTCTATGAGATGATGAATGGATTGAAGTAACCCATCTCAACAGAGAAAGATATCATCTTAATAATCTGATATTTTATGTTCTTTGTTATAATTACTTTTGCCTCACATTAATGAATTCCATTTACAGTAGCAAGCTAGCAAATGAAAACCATTCAGCACAAGTATGAAATATAATGGAAAGATGAGACTATCTGGTATGCAAGGCATAAATTGAAGTATTGAAGAGTCATTATTTACAAAAAAAAAAAAAAAAGGATTTTTTTCATGGTGTAAATTTTATTAAAAAGAAAACTCTTTCCCTCAGAAGAAATCACATGCATTTACATTCTTGAAGACAATTACTAAAGCCACAGAAGTGAAAAACTAAGCTTTCAATTTTCTTCTCAAATCACTCCCTTTGTTCCCACTTATTTTTCTGTATTGTGTTATGTCCTTCCTAGCTAGCTGTTTGTTCCATCTGAAGTCCAATCATTAGAAGAAAAAAAGAAAAAAAATCCAGTATTTTTTAAACAAACTTCTGTTTCTATATAAATCCTTACTTGTTTAGAAATGCATCGCCTCATCTCCTGAGGAATGCACATCTCTTTCAAACAGGGTCCCCTTGTAACAGCTGTTCTGCAGCCTAAAGCAGCTGAGTGCTGCTTAATAAAGCCATTACACTAACAAGTGAAATGGAATGGATCCATAAGCTGGAAAGGAGCAGTACCAAGAAGCTGGGACACAGGGCTCTGGGTCACAGTGCTGAGAGCAAAGGCATCAACACAAGAATCAAATGCCACAGGTAGAAGAGGCCAACGAAGTCAGACATCTCCAGACTGAAAGGCAGCAAGTAACTCCATAGCAACCAGAGTCTGAGACAGGCAGGCTTCCAGTGAAGAGGAACCAGACAGCACCCTGGTTGTGATTCAGCAGGCTCTGGAGTAGCAAATGACACAGAGAAATGAGCCTACTGCTGGAAATATCAGAAGTCTGGTCATTTTACCCATTAGTTTGTCCAGAATGAAACCAGCAGTGGCCAGACTAGCAAAAATATGACCTATCTGTAAATCCAATGTCCTGAAATATCCTTCCAGCCAGCAGCATCTGACTTGAAATTTAATGGGAAACACCCTAATAGTATCTGGAGCCCCAATTTCTATGTTACTGGAAAGGCTACCCCCCAAAAAAAAGCCCAAACCCAGCAACATGCCTCCCTACCACCTCCCAAAGAATCAAAACCATTCCAGGGAAAGACTATAGAGATTAACTATAATATAAGGCAGAGTGGCAAAGATGAAAGGACAAAGTTCTATGCATGTAGCTGACAAAACTCTGTAGAAACCGAGACTTCATGGTGACATGGAATTTTACTGTGGCAACAGATGTAATACTACCTGTCATGCTGTAAAGGGACCAAATCAGACAATATACATATAGCAAATAATGACATGAGAGCAGTGTGGAGTTACCCTGTGGACATTAGAAAGCTATGTTTTCCCGGTAATGTGTGGTCTCGGAACTACAAAAAAAATAAATACAAATGGTCCAAATAGCTGAATAGGCAGAAGACAACACAATATTCACTGTGGCAAGGTGAGAAAAGGAGCATATGACTCCATATTCCAGAGCCTAGCTCACACAGGTGAAAGAGTAGGAGTCTCCAGCACCCAGAACTGCTTTTGTGTCTAATCCACAGCTGTTTAATGTGAAATACATATGGTCCTGGGAGCAGTAACCAGAAGGATAAGCAACAAGACTGCTTTTCTGGTATTTGTGCTGCTGAAAGCAGTGTTGTATAGGAGGTAAAACAGGGATGTGCACTGTTCATTTTCCCCTCTTCTTTTATGTGCCTCAGCTTGTCATCTGGGAGTATCTCCATTATTTCTGGGATACTGCAAACACTGTTTTTGTCAGCTTCTCTCTCTGCTGTGAAGTACAGGTACAAAGAGGGGAAGATTTCATTTCAGCATGCTAATGCTCTCTCTCCCTGTGCAATTCAAATAGACCTTCCTATTTCATTCTCATACCTATTTTCTGAACTGTCTTAGCAGTGCATCCATGGAAAACCAAAAGGGGAAAAAAGGCGGGGAGGGGGCCTGGGGGAAGAAACAAAAAATAAAAAGCCAGATTTTTATAACCAGATGCTTAACTCACTGTTGCATTTTCTGCATGGACCTTTTATGACATTATATGCAATCTGAAATCTGACACTTCCTTGCTTCTTTACAGCAGAAAATTATGCCAGATTTATGCAGTTCAGTAAAGTCTACAGTAAAGTGCTATTTCACTGGCATTTAAAGGAGAAGATATAGCATATGGAAACCTGTGAAAAGAGTAATTAACTGTATTGGGTTTGTATGGCAAGGTTTTGGTAGTGGGGGGGCTACTGGGTTGGTTTCTGGTAGAAGCTTCCCCTATGTCTGATAGAGCCAATGCCAGCCGGCTCCAAGACAGACCCGCTGCTGGCCAAGGCCAAGCCCATCAGTGATAGTGGTAGTGCCTCTGGGATAACACACTTAAGAAAGGGAGAAAAAAAAAACAACCTGCACAACTGCAGCTGGAGAGAAGAGTGAGCATATGTGAGAGGAACAGCCCTGCAGACCCCCAGGTCAGTGCAGAAGGAGGGGGAGGAGGTGTGCCAGGTGCTGGAGCAGAGATTCCCATGCAGCCCATGAGGAAGACCATGGTGAGGCAGGCTGTCCTCCTGCAGCCCAGGGAGGTCCACAGTGGAGCAGATATCCACCTGCAGCCCAGGGAGGACCCCACGCCAGAGCACAGGGATGCCCGAAGGAGGCTGTGACCCCGTGGGAAGCCCGCGCTGGAGCAGGCTCCTGGCAGGACCTGTGGCCCCTTTGAGAGAGGAGCCCACACTGGAGCAGGTTTTCTGGCAGGACTTGTGACCCCGTGGGGGACCCACGCTGGAGCAGGCTGTGCCTGAAGGACTGCAGCCTGTGGAAGGGACCCACGCTGGAGCAGTTCATGAAGAACTGCAGCCTGTGGGGAGGACTCAAATTGGAGAAGTTCGTGGAGGACTGCAGCCTATGGGAGGGACCCCACGGTGGATCAGGAGAAGAGTGTGGTGAGTCCTCCACCTGAGGTGGAAGGAGCAGCAGAGACAACGTGTGATGAAGTGACCACAACCCCCATGCCCTGTCCCCCTGCACTGCTGGCAGGGAGGAGGTAGACAAATCGGGAGTGAAGTTAAGCCTGGGAAGAAGGGAGGGGTAGGGAGAATGTATTTTAAGATGTGGGTTTATTTCTTATCATCCTACTCTGATTTGATTGGTAATAAATGAAACTAATTTCCCCAAGTCAAGTCTGTTTTGCCTGTGATGGAAATTGGTTGAGTGACCACTACCTGTCTGTATCTTGACCCACAAGCCTTTCATTATATTTCCTCTCCCCTGTCCAGCTGAGAGGGGGAGCGATAAAGCAGCTTTGGTGGGTGCCTGGTGTCCAGCCAGAATGAACCCACCACATTAACCATGTATGATTCCAAACTCATAGCAGACCATGGGTGGAGTGGGGGGTGGTGAGTCATGGTTATACTCTGACAAAGTGGCCAATGAGCAGACAATCAATCCTGTTCTTTAAAGTCCTAATATGCAAATTTCATCAACACTAATATAAGAAGTTTGACTACACAGAAGTCTCAGTTTCTTATAAGCTGTTCTTCAAGGCATATCTTTTCTCCCAGCTTGCTTGCAAAGGGGAGGAGGGAAGGAATTGAAGTCAAGAGACTATAGCTGTTCAGATTGCGAGTCTTGTTAGGTTTTTGTCATATTTGCTTTGGTAGCACTGTCAGTGGTTAATCGATCGAGCCTGCTTAGGACTACTAAAATGTATTTAAGTTTGTCAAGGGCATTGTAGCTTAGGATGGGCTCCCTTTTATGTAGCTATTATAAACCCACTGTTATCAATTTGCAGAATTTTGCAACTCTCACTCTGTTTCATCATTATCTTAAATCCCCGGCTCTCAGTTCCATGTGACTACATGAGAATCTCAGGATTCTTTTTTAAAGTAGCATGAGTTTCAGTCCTTGTAGGACATGGAGAAAAGCTGTTTCTGTCTCTTTTGAAAAAGAACCCTCAAATTCTGTTATTTTGAAGATCATGATTACTAAGGAAAACTCATCATGTTATGAGTTTTAATTAAGGTTTGACTAATTTTTCAGTCTAAAAATGTATTTAAACTAAGTATCTATTCAAGTATCAGCTGTTATATTTTCATATGAACATATGTTTCTGCTGTTGAAATTCAGTTAACAAGACCAATCAAAAGGAAGAAAGTTTGCATAATATGTGAAAATCATTGCCACAGAAACTCATTGAGGCAAACACTACAGTTACCTTCTAAAGAGGAGTGGATAACTAATAGTGCTGCTAAGAATCCATGCCTATGCAAGCTAAGATGATAATAAGGTAATCAGATTTCATGCTTGAGGGTGTTAGCTAATCGCCTGCAGAGGTTTGGCACTGCACAATTGGCTGAGTGCATCTTGTTTATTTTTATGCTTGCTCTGAGACATCAGTTATTCACTGCCACTGTCAACCGCTTACTGGACAAGATGAACTAAATGGTTTGTTCCAGCGTGATGAACTCTATGTCCTGTAATAAATGTTATCATAAATATAGCAAGCCATCCGTTTTAAGATATCAATAAAATGTACATTATAGTGTAATAACTGGTTAGTGGGCATGTGTACTGCTGCCCTCTACTGTCTTAGAACCACAGGCAAGTGGAGTGATATAAGTTTTGTGGTTTTGACTCCACAGAAAAAAAATAAGATGTTACCTTCACCGTTGGTGCTACCTGTATGCTACTGAATGGGACTCTCTGTGCTTTAGTAGACATCAAGAGAAGAGCATGAAAAGCTTTTATTTTCCTCAGAAGAAAAGGTCAAGAAAAGCCACACAAAATGCTCCCATGTTTGAGGCATAAAGATGGACTCTTCTCTGACCATCTCATCACCTAGCCTCAAAAGCACCTGGTGGAAAAACTTCTGCTTCCTTGTCAGCCATTTCCTTTACATGCCAGAGAAATGGGACCCCTGATCAGTGGCACAGAGGGAAATAAGCTGTTCCCTGATCTTTGAAGCAGTCATCTCTTCAAAGCTGAAAACAGTCCTGATCAAGATTAAGGTAAAGAGGAAAATAGGAATGTGAAGGACTTGAGAATGAAAATTCTGAAATCAAATGCCCAGACTTTAAAAAATGAAAAAGGCTTTGATTAAATACCTTTCTTGCTAGAAAGGGAAATACAAGTTACAAATAAATCTATGTAAACAATAGGTGAAGAAAAAGGGAAAATTGCAATGATGACTCAGTCCCCAGATTCTAGGGTATCCCAAAATACTGATGTTCTCATCATACCCTGGAGAGGATCTCCTGGAGCAGTTATTGTTCTTGTTATTGCACTTGCTCTAGTTCATCTTTCTTTGAGAGAAGCTGGACGTACAAATGAATTCTTCCTCCCAGCATGGAGCTGGGATGAAGTAGGGCACTCTTAGGGCTCAGGACAGTAAAAAAACCCCACCACTGATAGTGCTTGTCCCACAGACAACACTCAGTAGCACCTAAAACAGCCTCTAGAGTCATATATTGTAAAGCCAAGAAAGACTGATATGGTCCCCCTAAACTATAACACCAAACCCTTTTTAGCAGCCCCATGTAATCTTTCAACCTCATAGTAAAATTTGTACTTGATCAGGCATTGTGCATGAAAACTGAGTTTGACTTAACCTCTTTAGACAATATATTGATGCAGTTTCTTATATGGTATCTTTATGATATAAATTAACAGGGTTTCTCTTTCCTTTTGTCTTGCTAACAGATCACAGATTTCACACATTCTAAGACACATTTAGAAATGGCACAGGCAAAAATAAATGGCAGTGTATTTCGTTATAGTCTTTCACACTTAAAATTTAACTTGTCAGCTATATTTCAATAGGTGGAAAGTACTTCACTCTTTTAACAATGTCCATAAACATTTTATTGATTTAATTGTATTCCAAGGCATTAAACAAAATGACTCTTAATTATCATTAGATAATGAGCAAAACACTATGCAAAGAGGAACCCAACTGGCTACAGAAACTGGAGTGTTTTCTTTAACCTACTATGTGTTATTCATTAGGTCTCACACAAAGAAAAATATTATTGATTTAATAACATGATTGATTTGAAAGCCAGGGGGACCAAACAAGCTTCTGGAGTGCTATGTATTCTCAACCTTTTTATTCTGTGGATAGCTGCAGAAAAGCTTCTTCATATTGGGCTTCTCTCATCTGGCAAAACATTAGTTTTGAATTCAATCTCTACTGAGTTCATTTTTTTCAGCCAGTACTTACACAATATATAATGCATATTTTCCTGAAATTTAGGACAATTTAGGTGAGTTACAAACTCATAACTGAAGGAAACATTTGAAAATTTTGCTCTCCTTTTCAATAGCCCTCATTATGCTAGGCTGTCAGGTAAATTGTAAAAACTAATATCCCAGAAAAGCACATGGAGCCCAGTAAAAGAATTTTGGCTGGTATCTACCATTTTGTCAACTGTTTGATGACCAAACATAGCTGTCTTTAAAGAAGTTATACTTAAAGTACTGACAATCTAGTTAGTCACTCCTCAGAGTGCACCTGTGTTGTGCATAGAGTCATAATGCAGGTGTAAGTTGCCTGTGCTAAGATATATTTGAAGCAATACTTAAGTTGTTAAACATATTTTTCTTTTCTTTCCATTGACACAAGAATGTGCAGAAGAAGTGTAATTAATAAATTATATTGCTCGAGTTTACAAATTATTACACCTCAGTCTATCAATGTTCACTTTAGCGTTTCGTTACGATTCTTTTACCCTAAGAAGATCGATACACATCCAGTTACAAAAGGATACTCACTTAGTTTTAACACTAGACTCTACATCAAACGCCTAGGATATTATAAACATGACAAGGTACTCTCTAATGGACATTAGAGTAAATCCTGCCTTCAGTTGGAGTCAGAAAGCCACAAGGTCAAAGGAGGAAAGCCTTCGATGCTGTATCAGCTCAGGCCTTCAGATACATCTCAGTAACACAGTGCATTCATTCTTGGACAGCTAGCCAAGGCTGAGGTCCATACTGCCATTGATATCCAAACTAACTAGCTTAAAGCTAATTTGTATATATTTGCACACAGACTTTTTAATGCAGTGTAGATGCATGCATGCATACATATGCACAGTATTAGCCAGCAGAAACTTATCTACTTTGCTGAGACACAGCCTGCTTCGGCTGTAACAGCCTACCTGTCACCAGCTGCTGCATGCAAAATGGCTTATTTAACAACACAACACAAAACAGCTGCTCTTGACTGCTCTTCTGCCAGCAGATGCCATTTCTGATTGAAATTACCGGAAACTGAAAGTCCCTGTGTGGCCAGGTTCATCCCTTTGGAAATTCCGCAGTGACCCAACTGCAGCACTGCAGAGCTATTCATACCTTTCTGTGGGACGAAGTGGTAGGTTCAATGCGCCTAAATAGTTATACACATCTGCAAAGTGTTTTAACTCTTGTATGCTTAGCTAACAATTAAGAAAAAAGCAACCAATTAAGAAAAAGCAACAAGAAAAGGTACAAGCCTACACAAGGCTTTCTTGGGGACGTGAAGCTCCATCACAGAGACAGCAGAAACAGTTGATCCACCACTCATATTCAGCTGATTTCAGCTAAGAGTAATGTTGAAAACACAAGAGGACATGTGTCAACAGTGATAGCCAGGAGTATCCATATACAATTCTCACTATGACTGAATATAGCATCAGTGTTTTGTCACGCATTTGTTGCAACTGTCAGCGCTTTTGTGCTTCTGAGTGCAGTTAAAGTTAATAGTGATCTGTTAAGGCTCTGAATTCCCACAGCTTGGACTAACTGAGAAACCTCAGCCAGGCTGCTCTTCTATAAGCTATTCTTACTCTTGCCCTGGTTTCAATTTCATCCTACCCCATTTTAAAAAACAGGCAGCTGTTAGCAATGAATTTGTAGCTTTGAATTTTACTCCCTTTGGAGTCTGTTAGAACCAAAATGGCATACAATTAATGACATTTTTACAAAACTAGTCATTAAATATAGTCTCCTAAAACGTCCTAATTTCAATTCTTGCCAACCCATCTTTAGACACAAAAATCTGCACCATAGCAACCATCTTGATTTTTTTTTTTCCTAGAAATGCTAAAAAGCCTCAGAACCTGTCGTTCACCTTAAAATATTCACTTTTTCAATCAAAGCCTGAAAGGATAATGATGGACTAGAGAGACAGAATTCGTGGGATAAGAAGGCAGACCAATCAAGCTGGAATACAGAAGTTTGCATACTTGAGCCCTCACACACTTTACAAAAACTTATCTAGATCTGGATCCAAATTCTCCAGCTCAATCTCTTTTTTCTCTTCCTTGACTTCAAAAGCCTCTTTTTAACTTCAAAAAATTCTGCTGTGATAACAATGCTCCACCTAGTGGAAATAAAAGTGTTCGAGCTATTGTAAGACTATAGTACAAACTCGGAGAACTCATCTCTCAGTGCGTAAGTAGTCAATTTTTGCAGTGATAAGAAAGAAGTGCTAGTGTGACTATTATAGTATAGTGACAACTGAAGAACAGAAAATACTGTCATTTTAAAATATAATAGTGATCAAAAAGAACAAACCTCTTGGGGATCTGACATAATTATGAATCTATCACTAATTTGGTTATGATGACTCCTTGATACAGATACAGCTAAAGTAGTTACTTTTACAAAAACATTTCTTATTCATTGATTTTTAAAAATTAGAGAATATCTGTCAGATAATGTTGTATAAAACTAATATATTGCAGGTCAGTACATTTCACCTTCTCATCTCAGTAACTTTTGTTTTATTAAAGCATTTTCAGCTTTGTGGTAATGCCTGGAGAGTTCAGCAGGAGATTGACATCCTATTGTTCTTTATGTTCGGAAAAATCTTAATGAAGAACTAATATTCCCTTCAGAAGTTCATAATGTGGTGGGTTTTTTTCTTATCACACAACTCAAGCAGCAAGGTGGATATTTTTCATTCCAGGGGGAATTTCATATGGAAAGGTGTATGGAACAGCCAGAAGCCTTTAGGAGCCTCTGAGGGTAAAGTGTGAGACAAGATAGTGAAGAATCATTCATTGTACTATCCCTGGGAAAAAAATCTGCATTACATAGTGGCCTTGTACCCCTGAGAACTTGCACATACTCTGAATCAGCATCAGGCTTACAAATCTTTTGATAAATTAAAAAGAACAACTACAAAACTCCCACCTTTCTTACTGCATTACTGCAATGTCTCGGAATTATAATACTCCAAGTAGCCAATATAGGGAGCACACTAATAGATTATACAGCTGTATACATTGCAGAAAGATTTTCAGTCATTGAGAATGATAAGACAGACAGCTCCCACTGAAAGTCAGTGAGAATTTGTGGTGCTTTCCTCCTCTGAAAATCTGTCTTCACTTCATGTTCCTAGATTCTTACTGATATACAAGGAAATGCTAAAACCAAACCAAAACAAAAGCTAAGCTAAGCATCTGTAGATCATTATATATATGTATGTGTGCATGTACACATATATCAACACACTTCATAGTGCAAATCCTGGACAGATTGGTGTCTGGAGTTCATTCTCATGCAGTGATTTGTTTCCAAACAATGCTTACACAACCAATAAATTACATGACTTCAAGACAAGTGAGATAAAGAAATCTGCAGGGATATTCCAAACCTCTTCAGAATAACATGCTTATTTTTAATTCATTCAGGATCTGTTTTCTCTTCTTTCCCTTTCATGCTCCCATGTCCATCCTCTGTCCCCTCCAATATCCTCTTCTTCAAGACCTTAAATCATCACAATTCACTGGTTGAGTAGAGGCAATATTTACAGAAAATATACGTGACAAGTGCTTTCAAGGCAGCAATTTCATTTTCATTAATGATATTTCTAGCCTAGGTTCAGATTCTATCTATCTCCTTCCATCAAGGTAACTGTCTTCAATATCAGTCATTTAACCTAACTTGAAGCTGACACAAGCTTGCTATGGGACTACATAGCAAAGAAGTAAGTTTTGACTCTGCATACAGAAATATGCACAGAAAATTACCATGAAGAAAGGCAGGGTATGAATTTAAAGACCACTACTTTCTCTGTACTAAGTCCTCATGCATATATGCTTAATATGCAAGAGGAGTGAGGTAGCCTAGAGCTTTCTGAAATGTCCCCATTGAGAGACACCACTGTTGTTACACAGCATGTCAACTATGTGGTTAATAGTTATTTTTGCTCTGAGGCCCCTGATGCAAATTTTTACTTGTTCCAAAGCGTAACCTTGGTAAAAAAATCTACCCAATGCCGATGCAAAGATAGACAATTTCTTTATATGACTGTCATATTATTCCAGCCCACAAGGTAGAGAGTAAAGTTCAAGAAAAACTTATTAATTTAATTTGGTGGCATAAATACATTTCAGTAAGATTCAAAAATTAGGGCAAACATTGCACAAGCCACTCTGAGCAATTTGTCCTGTTAGAAATACAGCAAACATAAACTTGTTAATTTCCTTAACAGTTCAATCTAAATCATCCTCTCTCACAGAGTCTGATGATTTAAAGGTCATATGCTTCACCTTCAGGAAAAGATGAACAACAGAGATGAAAGTGTATGATTTTACCTTGTCAGAAACTAGGTGTAGATAAATAATGAAATATCTGCCTATTATCTCAGAACTACTGATTTCCTCTATACTGACCACTCTGTATAATGAAACTTTTTATCACCCTTTATCCTCTCAGCAAACATCTCTTTTTCACTGAGAAGCAAGGAAGCTAAATTATTAAATAGGCTATTTGACACAGTAACATTTCCTAGACTAAAAACTTTGCTGTAAGATTTGCAATTTTAATCCATTCTCTTAGTAAATGAAAGGTAATTCCTAAGCTAATTCCTTAGTATCCTTAAGTATCTACATTGACTCCTTCAAAGCAGTAGTTATTCAGTCTCTTTTTCAAAGACTTTTTAAAACTTGCCACTTCATTTTGTTGAATATTAGCTTATTTGTTGGGTTTTAGTTGGCTTTTTTTAATTTATTATTTCTATCCCATTTCTTGCCTGTAGCATAACTGAACAGTATTTTCAAAAACATTTAGATGACGATTGAGCAAAGAAAGATAGAGACAATAGAGCGTATGTTCCTAAATCACCTGGGTGCTTGTAAATGCCTTCACCTGTCATGATACACAACCACTGATGAGAACACTAGATACACCTATTGTAAGACCTCAGTATCATACATGTATTTTGTCGTTTAAGAGCTGCTTAAGTTAGCATGCAGTTATGTTCAAGCCAATAAAGAGAGAATGCCAGCATGCAGATTGATACTATCACTGGTCTCCTTAAATTAAAGATTTCACTGAAGGCAATGTTTCATTTTGTTTTACCCATCTTTTAAGCTCCCTGTGGCCAGGTACATTAAAATTGCACAGAAAAGCTAAGAGGAAACTCATTGCTGCTGGGAACTTCTGCGCTGAATGGGTCTTAACTCTAAACGTACTGGTTGTCTCTTGTCTCACTGTGACTCCCAGGAACCAGACGCACATGCTGCTTTTGCTCTTTCCAGTAGCCCCTTTGGTGCAGGCCAATTGCATGGATTCCTTCTTACCTTTGGGGTTTTCCTCTAGTAATGTTGCTGGAAGTCCTCTCAGTGATCTCCTCTGCCACAGCTATCCCACTCTGGCCAAGTTTCCTGAGTTAACTTGTGTCTGCCCAGAAGGGACGTGTTTCCCTCTTACTGCACCGCAGATTTCAGTGTCTATAGGCAGAGACTGCATCAGCAAGGAGTGGAGAGTGGAGTGGGGCACAAGAAAAAAATGCAGATGCCCTTTAACATAGGAAAACTGTGAACTTCACTTGTGCACGTTTCTTTCTGGCCTGCCTCTGTACCAACCCTCAGCAGGGAGGAATAGCAGCAGTGAACCTCAGGTCTCCAGCTCACATGGCACTACTCCATGCATTACATGAATGTTACATGGATCAGATCTTCAGTCCCTGTCATACTGATCAACATGCTGGCCATTGGAATTAGCATCTCTTCAGGCTTTCTGTTTCAACCACAAAATAATGTTTTCATCCTGAACACTATCTTATACCTACAGTTTCTAGCCAAAATGTAGTCTTCTAGAAAGGGAAAGTTGCAGGTGATTTTATATTGGTTTACTGTTTTTCTTCCTAATCTAGCCCAGCAGCCAGGGTGAATCAGAGGGAACCAGAAGATGTATAACTTTGTTTCCTCTTTATTCCTCTGCATCCAGCAATAGGGGCAGATAATTATAATATGAAACACTGAAAAGGAGGAACCAAAGACACCAGATGTCCCTTTGTCGTGGTTTAACCCCAGCCAGCAATTAAGCACCACGCAGCCGCTTATTCACTCCCCCTCACCCAGTGGGACAGGGGAGGGAATCAGAAGGAAAAAGGTAAAACTCATGGGTTGAGATAAGAACAGTTTAATAGAAGAGAAAGGACAACAACAACAACCAAACAACAAACAACAACTGTTTACAAAGCCAGGAAAGCCTATAGAGAAAAATGGACACTGGTGGACTCGACCCACAAACAGAGCACCACAGATGAAGAAAGCTGAAGGAAAAAGGCGTGCCAAGTAATTTTACTTCCATGACACACATGACAGTCTTGAAGAGTAATTGCTTGGACACTGGCTATTTCAAATGTACTTGCTCTGAACATTCACTGCATCGCTTGGGTGAAGTCAGTGTGATTTTGTCCTTGATTAATTTTATGGATTGAGAGGAACTAACTGATTATATAGGTACCATATTGATTTGTCTGCTGACATGGGTAATGATTTTAATTGTGCCTCTTTATGCTAACCACTTTTGACTAACTGGGCATCAATTCAGTAGGATCTGTGAAGTGCTTCATTTACTGTTGTATTTCAACCAAATATTTTACCTTCCTCTTTCTTTAAATTTGAGTGGATAAAAGTAAGACCCTTAGCAAACAGGAAAGTTCAATAAAATGAGGAAAACAGAGGCAATTTAAGAAGAGCAACTATCTGAAATGGGCATGTAGACATCACAATGATTTGCAAACCAATGCAAAGATAAAACAGTAGTTCTAATTAAAACAAGAAACAATGTGAAATAAATGCACTAAAAGCAAGATGCATTTTGTGAAAAAAAAAAAAACAAACAACAAAACGGCAAGAAGAGATTGGAGATATCAGCAGTGATGATCAGTTTTGCTCTCTGCATTTCCATCGTGCTGTATTTTCCTTTTCAGCTTCTTCTTCCCTCTGTGATATGATTAGAGAGACAGAGAAGGAATTGGTTATTGTAGCCAAAGAGCACGTCCTATCTTTCTTGCTCCTGCAGTTTACTGAGGATTAGAAAATTGTTACTTGTGTCTGCGCAGTGCTCTATGCAGCGCCATGAGTCTGCTGTAAGAGTAAGGCCCAACCCTATGTGCACTTGCTTCAGTTCAGCCACAGGCTGAAGGAAAGCTATACAGCTCAATCTTTTCCCCAAAGTGCAGTCCCTTTCTCGCAGCTCTTCCTGTTCTTTGCCAATGCCTCTCCCCAGCTGCTGCAACAGGTCCTAGAATTCAGTACTTTTTTCTGTAGGTCTGACTGGATGCTGTCCAAAAGAAACTCAACCCTCAACCACCAAGGCACAATTGCTATCTTCCCACCTGCTCTTTGTCAACTGTCTTTATTAACATTTTTATTTCTCAAGCTGCATGAAAGTTGAAGACACCATTGTTTTTATCTGCCTAAATGGTGTTAGATCATATTCTTGATAAATCACTTATATTTCAGGTAGAAAACTCCTCAAACAACAGACATTATCCATCACAAAACAAGATACAGGGATTCACTAGGAATTCATTAGGCAGGTTATGTGGTTAGATTTTCCTATTGATATACCTGTGAAAGTTGAGACATACTTAATATTCATGCAGTTTCCTGTGTACAGTTTATCTTTTTTCTATAAATACAGGGTAGATATGCTTTGTAATATTTAATACATGGGGTATGTATGCATTTAGACTGCTAAGCAGAATTTATGGCAAAACTGTTTACCAAAATACAGTAACATGGTAAGAATTTTTATACTAAGCAAAGATGTCTTCACAGCTATGGACACAGTTATTGTTACTAACTTTGTCTAGATGCCCTGAGATTGTAATTATTATCATACATTATTTATTTTCTTATTACTGTTATTAACTTTGAATAGATAACTTTACCACTATTTACTCCATTTTATTAGGCCATTATATTTTTATTACTTTACTACTCTTTATTGTTATTGCCATCATGCAAATGGCTTGCATGCAAATGTCTTCATTATCAGTGAAAATTGCAAGGAAACAGAGAGCTCTTCGGTCACCATTTCTAAAACAATAATAAACTGCCCTTGCTAAATCAGAAGACTCTATATATACTAAACCAAAAAATACCAAAGCAAATACCAAACTTTCACCAACCTTGCAAGAATAATCCAGCAAACTGTGGATACTCTGCCTGCAATGTCAAAGAGAAAATTAATAGTAATCTGATTCCATCCCTTGAGACCATGGTCTAATAAGAGAAAATAATCACCGATCAAACTGTTATGCATTACATATTTTTATTATATCCCTTTCTGCTCTTCTCTGTATCATTATAGCACCTATGTCAGCTGAGAAAACAAATTGAGCACTATATAAAAACTTCTATTTTTATCAATCGTGCCTTAAGACTGATTATTTTTTATTCTGTCAAACATGTATCTAATTTTTTTTTTTTCCAAAAACTGAAATTAATGTTGGACTGAGAATCTACCAGGTTGTAAATACACAGAAATTTCTGAACAGCCATAGCTAAACTACTATGGTTTCATGAAGGGGCTTAATATTTATGTTATGTGGATGAGGCTAGTCAAAGCAGTTTTAACTGTCTTTATCTGGAAGGGCTTTCTAATCTTCTTTGAATGGATAACTGTTTATGCAGGGTTTTACCCCACATTGAGTAAATTTCACATAAAGCTTACTGTTCTCTGCTGTGACACAGCCACTGACTTGGTTCCTGTTCTGTGACCATAGCTCCTTTTTTGATTGGTTGGTTTTGGTTTGGTTTTTGATTTGGGGTTTGGTTTTTCTTTTCACTGATGGCAAACTTATCACAGAATACGCCTTTTCTTTGACAAAGTGTATGTCTTTTCTGATTTGGGGCAATATTTCAGGCACTTTCCATCTTCTTTGCCTACATGATTTATTTTGCTCCCTTCCAAAAACAGGTGGTGCCCAAGGACTGCTCAGATTCTCCTTTCCAGGAACTCTCCACAGTAAACTGTTTTTCTTGGATCTGTTATGCTATGGGAACATATGTTATTCTATCTGTTTTGCATAAACTGCTTCCTTGTTCCTCCCAAATTCCCATTTCAAGGATCCTTTTAGGTATTATGTTTCCAGATTCACCTTGTTACGTCTGTAAAGTCAAGTTACACATGTAGCTTCTTTTAAAGGACCAAAAAGCCTACTGCTACTATGAATGATATCTTTAAACATTTTCTATGACTATTCACTTAATTAAGAAAAGATCTTGCTGTATCTGTGCATCTAGTAGGAGTATAAAAGCAGCAATAATTTATGGAAAAAAACTGGTTTAAATGAGGAGTAGAGAATCTCATAGCCTTCTAAGACTAAATGACTGGTTTGGTGAACGAGGGGAGAGCAGTGGATGTTGATTATCTTGACTGAAGTAAGGCTTTCAACACTGTCTCCCATAACATTCTCACTAACAAACTGATGGATTGCAGACTACATAAAAGAGCATTTACATGGGGTGAAAACTGACAGAACTGCTGGTTGTGATCAGCAGCACGAAGTCACGCTGATGGCCAGTCACTAATGGCACACCCCAGGGAATAGCAGGGCCAATTTGGTTTATCATCTTCCTTAATGATCTGGATGATGGGACCCAGTGCACTTTCAGCAGTTTACAGATGATACAAAGCTGGAAGGAGCAGTCAATAAACCAGATGGGTGCACCACCATCCAGAGGGACCGCTGCAGGCTGGAGAAATGGACTGACAGGAACCTCCTGAAGTTCAACAAGGGAAGTACAAAGTCCTGCATCTGGGGAGGAATAAGCCCAGGCATCATTTTATGCTGGGGGTCACCCAGCTGGAAAAGCACCTTTGCAGAAAAGGACCTGGTGTCCTGTCCTGCTGGACACCAAGCTGAACATGAGCCAGCAACGTGCCCTTGCAGCAAAGGACAACAGCATTGTGGGCTGCGTTAGGAAGACAGTTGCCAGCAGGTGGAGAGAAGTGATCCTTCCCCTCTGCTCAGCACTGCTGAGACACACCTGGAGTACTATTTCTAGCTCTGGGCTCCCCAGTACAAGACAGTTGGACATACTGGAGTAGGTCCGGTGAAAGGCTGCAAAAATCGTTAAAGGACTGGAGCATCTGACATGTGAGGAGACACTGAGAGAGCTGTTCGGCCTGGAGAAGAGAAGGCTCAGGGGGATCTTATCGATGTGTATAAATGCCTGATGGGGAAAGTAGAGAAGACAGTGCCACACTCTTCTCAAGGGTGCCCAGTGACAGGACAAGAAGGAATGGGCACAAGAAATGGAATACAAGAAATTCCAGTTAAACATAAGAAGAAACTTTTTTTACTGTGAGTGCGGTTGAACACTGGAACAAGATGCCTAAAGGTGTTGCAGAGTGTCTGTCCTTGGAGATATTCAAAACCCAACTGGACAATGCTGGTCAGCTCTCTTTGGCTGAATCTCCATTGAGCAGGGGTGGTGATTGAACTAGATAATCTCCAGAACTCCCTTCCAACCTTATTCATTCTGTGATACTACAGAAAGTAAATTTGAATTCATAAGTGAGAGTATTTGCTTAACATTTATGGCCTCCAGTAGAGAACAGATTCAGTGTCCCATATCCCAATAGGTGTGCAAATTGTACCTGTAGTTGAAGACACTAAAGGGATTAGATGTTGGCCTCTGCCTTATGTTAGAGATTAAATATCAGAAGATTCAGACCATTACATAAACTGAAATGTTTCTAGGATCCATAAGCCTTTTAAGCTATCAAATAAACACATTCCATATTGAGACCAGTGACTATGCTTCCTAATGTGTATCTGGCTAAAACATGACTATAGGAAAAGCATCCAGTTTTAATTCTAGTACGTAAAGAGATCTATCACTTGCTTTGTACTTTATTCTGGTGTCTAGAAATCTTCCCGATTGCTACTTATTTTAAAATCTAAGTGAAGTAGCCAAGTTTCTGTCTCCTGCTGTTGGTCCTTTTCACATTTTCTTTTGTGAGTTTACAATAGACTTTCATGAACGAAACCACACATGACAAAAGGATAAAATAAATACAAACCTACATAAATGGTCCATTGTTACACACCAGCACTTAAGCACACACTTAAGTCCAGGAATTAAGTCATGGACTTGTCTAATTTCCATAGATTTTTAGTATTCTAAGTTCCTAGCAGATTTTTTTCCCCATTATCAATTCCTTAAATCTTATATTGTTTGACATCTACAAATGATCAGGCATTTAGAACCAACACATATGTCCTGTTAACTCCTATGCAGAACATCCATGTTTGAAACATATTTTAAAGTGTCTTCTGTCATTTCATTTCTATTTATGCAACTCAAAAACAACTGGGAAAACTATCTTCCTATCTTCCATATTATTGCTTCTCTGGAACAGTCCAAGTACTTAATGTAATATTTTGAATAGCAAAAAGAAAAAGAACAGACTTCATAATCTGTAAAGCAACTTCAAGCAAAGTAAGAGTATTCCTTATATATCTTGTCTAGGTAAGATCTAATGGCATCACACAATGAAGGAGGTTTATCTGTTTTGTTTGATGATCTGTTTTACATTCCACTAATTAAAAGCCTTCCTTCTTAAACTACTTCAAACACCATTTCCAGTGTGCAAATTTCAGTGATGTTCCGTATTTTTAAAGACAGCAGCCACAAAATCTTGTTCACTTTTTTTAAAGCCAAACCATTCTGCAGTGCAGCATAGTCAGTGTTGAATACTGGACCAGCAAAAAGAAAGCATTTTATATATGGTCTGGTGTCTCGAAACTGATGAAGAGGACAATTATACTGGTAAATGAAGAATGGGGGAAAGGGGTAGGTGGAGACAATATTTTAGTATGCATATATATTGTCACCAGAGCTTTTGGGGGTTCTTTCTGAGATTTTAATACTTAGTTATTTACTGTGTCTCCAAGGCCTGTCAAGCTGGAGTCATAATAGCGAAACTATCCAATTGAAAGTATGTGTGTATAAGAGTCCAAATAAAAATGTTTGAAACAGTTTGAAAGAATTCTAGAAATATTTTCTCATTTAAAAAAAAAAAATCTTAAGACAACACATAGCATTTTTATGCGGTAGCGTGTTTAGTTCACCCATTTTGAAAAAAGAAGGAACTCACTTGTGGCTTTTCAATTTACAAGGAATATAATTAACTCAAGATGAATGTTAATGAAAATTTTATACTCTACTACCACCTCTGCATCCATCTATCCCGAATATATATTCCTCACTTACTATGGATCTTTTCCAAATATCTCCCACTAAATTAATTAGCCTAGTATATCATATGCAGAATACAACACTCAGTATTGTAAGGCCATCATCAACAGAAATAAAACATACAACATATCCTGTGTTATTTTCAGGCAGGTTATTTTACTTTGAATATTTTCAAACCTAATCGTTCAGTAAAGATGATTTTTTAAGTTTTGACTGGGATTCACTTATACAATTTTTTAGATCTTAGAAGTACATTAAAGTACTTTTATAGTATTAAAACTTTATCTCATTAAAGTTAAAATGTTTTTAATGGACATAAAATTGTTTCTCAGAATTTGAATATAGGATTTAACTTTCACTTTTGCCATAGTCTTTATCAAGGCACATGATCACGCTGTGACACTCATGTAGGCACTTATATGCCTCTGTATAAAATATAGATAATATATGTATGTATATAGAGAATATGTGGGATTTTAAAGCTTTAGTGAATGAACCTTTACAACATCACTGTAAGGCAGCAATTGGAATGACTCATTATGTATATTAGAATATAAAAAATGCAAAGAGCTGAAAGGAATGTTTGAAGGTTATGAAATACTACTTTGAAACAGACAGAGTTTAGACTTGAATTTCCTTTCTATTCATACAGAGGTGAAAGCATAGAACCATGATTTATTTATTTGTATTAATGCCTAGGGATCCCAGCCACAGATGAAGACCCTACTGTGTTAGGTACTAACCAAACACAGACTTGGTCCTCATCCCCCACATGCACTTTATTAGAATAGAATAAAATAGAATAGACCAGACCAGACCAGACCAGACCAGACTGTTTCAGTTGGAAGGGACCTACAACAATCATCTAGTCCAACTGCCTGACTAATTCAGGGATGACAAAAAGTTTAAGCATGTTCTTAAGGGCATTGTCCAGATGCCTCTTAAACTGACTGGCAGGCTTGAGGCATCAACCACCTCTCCAGGAAGCCTCTTCCAGTGTTTGACCACCCTCTCAGTAAAGAAATGCTTCCTCATGTCCAGTCTAAACCTCCCCTGGAGCAGCTTTGAACCATTCCCATTCATCCTATCAGTGGATCCCAGGGAGAAGAGCTCAGCACCTCCCTCGCCCCTTCCCCTCCTCAGGAAGCTGGAGAGAGCAATGAGGTTGCCCCTCAGCCTCCTTTTCTACAAACTAGACAAGCCCAAAGTCCTCAGCCGCTCCTCATAGGACATTCCTTCCAGACCTTTTACAGCTTTGTTGCCCTCCTCTGAACACAGTCAAGGACCTTCACGTCCTTCTTAAATTGTGGGGCCCAGAACTGCACACAGTATTCAAGGTGAGGCCACACCAATGCTGAATACAGCGGGATAATCCCCTCTTTTGACCGGCTGGTTACGCTGTGTTTGATGCCCCCCAGGATGGGGTTTTCCCTCTTGGCTGCCAGGACACACTGCTGGCTCATATTGAGCCTGCTGTCGACCAGCACCCCCAGAGCCCTTTCTGCAGGGCTGCTCTCCAGCCACTCCTCTCCCAGTTTATACTTGTGCCTGCCATTACTCCATCCCAGGTGCAGAATCCAGCATTTCAACTTGTTAAATTTCATCCCATTAATCATAGCCCAATGCTCCCATCTATCTAGATCCCTCTGCAAGGCCTCCTGTCCCTCAAGAGAGTCAACATCACCTCCCAGTTTGGTATCTTCAGCAAACTTGCTAATGGTACATTCTCTACCTATATTTCAAGAGCTGCAAACACCAAAATACGGGGTTTTTTTGGTCCTATGCTATACCTACTAGTACCAAAATTGTAGTACCTTGTGCATAAACAAAAAAAAGGCCCTGCAACTTTTCTAAACATGTCAGTAGGACTTACATATGCACAAATAGTCATAAATGGTTCAAGAAGTTGTATAAATCATCTGCACAATGAAAAATTTGTTCATATAATTTCATTTATTAAGTATATTTGGTTTTCATTCACATAGTAAGTTATGCAAGGAATCCTTCAGCTCTAGTAAAAGAAAAATACAACTATTTATATTATCCTTGTTTAGTGCACTCAGGGTTTGATGCAAAACCTATTGAAGGCAATTGAAAAGACTTCAACTGCTGTCAGTTGGCTTTGGAATTAGTCTCTTAAGTACGTGCCTGCTCTTTTCTGTTTTTTTTTGTGGGTAGGGTAAATGATGTACCATTTTGCTCACTGCTTGCTTAAGCTAGAATGGATCTGGCATGCTTTCAAAATTCATCCCATAGTGAGTATCAGAATGAACAGTTCTACTTCCATTCGAACTGCACTCAGTATTAGTTACACTAACTTTAAGTTTCAGACATGAGAAGTCATAACTGGAAGGCTCAAAAGTCACAAGTGTCATTTTCTATCTCATGCTCCATCTCAGCCTTTTTTTTTTTTTTTTTTTTTGCTGGCCATGAACTCATTAGGAACTGAATTACCAGAGTGGGAAAACAATCCTGATTGACTTCAGTAGCGATGATATGGCAGCAGTCACCTGTAAAATACTGACACCTGCACATAGTATTAAAATTTTAACCACTGGAGACTGTGTTTACCGAAGAGAAGCACATTAACATAACATTTGACATTCATGCCACAATGATGACAGTCAAAGAAGACAGAAAGACAAACAGATTGTATTTGATATCTTTCTCCATATGTGGTCAAATATAAAAACAGGAGCCATTTATTTAATCTTTTGATTAGGCACAGAGGTGAATAATATTGCAATCATTCCAGCTTTAATTTCTAATCTATTTTCTACATGGCTAGACAGCCAGAAAAATCAGAGAATAACTGGCGTTAGCTCTGTTCCTAACAGGTGCCAAGGGTTATAACATAACATCTTTGAGAGGTGTCTGTAGAGGTGCACTTTCCTGAGAGAAAAAAAGCAAACTCAAGAGGCATTTTCAATACTCCCCACTGTTACAGCTCAGCTTCCAGACCGATATGTAGGAGTCAGCAACTTTCCATTCAAGGATCCTGTGATTTATAAAATTTGCTGAATACTTTAGTCCCAAATTAAGGACAATGCAATCTACAGTATTATGTGGCAAACTTTTTTTCTTCTTCTTTTGGAGATATAAAATACGGTAAGAGTGCCCTGTTTAATTTCAGTTTAAACTTGTTTTCTCTATATGAATCTATAAAGATAAGAAATCATCTAGCTGAAAAGGGTCTTTCTTTCTCTAACATTAGTAAATACAGTGAAATGTCAGCTTCAGTGCTACTGAGTTGTTTAAAAGCAGCTAAGGCCCTGGCTGTCAAATTTTGGTCACTGAAATTTAAATAAACCAGACTGGCCCCAGGAATAATGTTTTATGCTGGTTAGAAAACTGCAAGACTGAAAGTGCCTTTAAAGCCTGTCAAGGCTAAAAGTTAGGGAAAAGTAATGTTTTTAAAGTACAATAGGTTCAATAGATTTTTTTTCTTCTAAAAGCTTTTATCTGCATCTATTATTTATGGCTATTAAATGACTTGTTAATATTGAAGACTAATGCAAACCACCACATATGGTTCACTTTTTCCGCTAATAAAGATTTAATTTTTTGAAAGGAAGAAAGCAACACTAATGCCAATTGTTACAGTGCACAGTGCTTTGAGATGGAGATAGAATAAATGAGTAGGAGTACTTTGCTTCTGTGAAAAGAGTTGCCAACAAGTTGTTCAGTTAATTGGCCACATAACTTGAAATCAGATGGCTTCGATATTTACTGGCTACAGCTAGAGAAAACATGTTATCATTGAATATGTCTGTACTTTTACCCTGAGAATGATCTCAGGGTTGTATTTGTTATCATCCAGACATCAAAGCTAGAAGCACAGGCACGTGGAGTACATAGTTTCCTCATGCCCCAATATACACTTTAGGATATCACTATTAATGTGCTAAGTGTCTTACAATGTTTCCAGTCATGCTCCACACAGATTATTCTCCGGCATGCTTGCAGAAACTGTCTCAACGAAGTCAGTGGGATGTAAGGCAGGTAAATGTGGGAAGACCCCATATTCCCAATGTACTTGTTTTAGCTGGGATAGAGCTAATTTTCTTCACAGTGGCTGGTATGATGCTACGTTTTGGATATGTGACCAAAACAGCGTTGATAACACAGGGATGTTTTGGTTATTGCTGAGCAGTGCTTGCACAGAGTCAAAGGCTGTTCTGCTTCTCACCCACCCCACCAGCGAGGAGGCTGGGGGGCACAAGGAGTTGGGAGGGGACACAGCTGGGACAGCTGACCCCGACTGACCCAAGGGATGTTCCAGACCATAGGACGTCATGCTCAGCATATAAAGCTGGGGGGGTGGGGGGGAGAAGGAAGGAGGGGACATTCGGAATTAATGGCATTTTGTCTTCCCAAGTAACCATTACACATGCTGGAGCCCTGCTTTCCTGGAGATGGCTGAACACCTGCCTGCCCATGGGAAGCGGGGAATTAATTCCTTGTTTTGCTTTGTTTGCGTGCACAGCTTTTGCTTTCCCTATCAAACTGTCTTTACCTCAGCCCACGAGTTTTCCCACTTTTACCCTTCCGATTCTCTCCCCCACCTCACTGCAGGGGGAGTGAGTGACCGGCTGTCTGGGGCTCAGCTGCCTATCGGGGTTAGCCCACAGCATCCAGCTACACTAATAACTGCTCTTTAACTGAACGTTCTTCAAAGTGTTTCTCGAGCTGGGTATACAAGTTGTACAGAATAGGTGCATCACAGTGAAAGGTAAACATTAGAAAATGAAAGAAGGAGAAGGTGATGACCCAAGGGGTGTAATTCATAAAGAAGACGGAAAAGGGCAAACACATATATTTAAAGGAAAAAAAAAAAAGATACAAAGATAAAAAAGAGGAAATACTTCCTGTGGGACAGAAGGTAAATGAAAGTAAGGCATTTAATTGTTAAGCATCAAAATGGAAGTGAGAACTTCAACTCAAGGGGAAGAAACAGTAGGTAAAGAAGATGAAGTAGGTCTGATAGCAAGATGAGGATGGAACTCTTAAGAGACTTGCTAAAATTCTGGTTGATATCTAAGAGACGTCTGAAAGTATAAAAATGCCTCAAGCTGTGGATCCAATTACCCTCTCATTTTTAAGCCTCCTTACAAATTCACCATTTGAATTCTGGCAAGTTGGCACTTCTTCCTGGACTCCTTGGGTTTTATTTAGTTAAAGAAGAAAACTGAAAAAAAAATCTTCAGAAATATTTCTTAGAAAAGAATGCCAAATGCTTCAGCTATCTGTGGAAAATACTGTTATTTTCTACAGATACTGACTTTTGAGAGTTATATCTCCATATGTGCCATATATTTGAGGGAGGTTTGATACAGAGGACTTCAGAAATATGGCCTATAGGAATACTGCACAGCTTGCAAATGTCTCAGGAGGAACCATTCTGTCTCAGGACGGTAAAATCCTTTTAGATTATGTGTATATTGCTTTAGTACCTATTCTTCATTTAGTTTAAACATCACGGAATAAGATGTTTTAAGTCAATTTCACTCACACTTTTATGAACAGAATATAAGTTTGCTGTGCGCTCAAGATTTCCTGCTTGGAGAGAATCAAATGAAAGTGCAAGTCACAGATGCATGGAGGCTGATATGGTGGACTTAGTCCAAGCTCAGGACTCAAGCCAATGTGAAAGTAGTCTTAGCATTTTCAGGTACTTCATCATTGCTGGAATATTTGCATTTGCTTTCTTCTAAGATGTTTGCGTTCTTCAGGCATTCTTTTGCCTGAACCCAGCTTCATCACGTAACTTTTAGCTCGATACATGAGACTGATATTTGGGGTTTTTTCCAACAGGAAGTTATATAGATTTCATATATGCCACCATGAGTAAGTGAAAACTCTGATCTCTCCACATTTCACTTTTTTTGGTATGTTTGCTGTAGTCAGCTGCTAGAGGTGTGGATGGAAAAAGAGGAGGAGGTGGGTGTGCAAAGGAGAGCCTCAGCAGCACGTTTTCTCTGTGACAGGATTCCAGGTCTCATGGGTAAGTTTGTGAATAATGCAATAACGTCCAGCATCTAGCTCAAGAAAGAAAAAATACATCAGTCTTCAGGCTGCTTTATATGGTTCATTGGTCAAATCTGTCCTCAATATTTCTAGGGACCTGTTAAATGGTGCCAAATCAGAATTTTGCTCACTTCCTGCCTATTCAGTATCTTTAGCTCTATGAAGAAGTGTCCTGACACAATGGTGATATGTTTGTCACTTCATTAAGGTAATACATTTGTGGACCATGCTCATTCTTACTGTTAATTTTTGTAAAGATTTAGTAAATCATTCTATTCATGAAGATACAAGGTAATGCTGATTTATATCTTCCTTACCCGAGTCTAACATTTCTAATGCCAAAGCAACAACAAAATTTGCCTATTAAAAATTGCAGCTAGGATTGCTTAAAGAAAGTATGAGCAATAAAGTGTTCTTAATTTGCAATAGCTGATTTTCATATACTTAGTCCTCAGAACATCCTGAAAATAAAACAAAAGTTCTATGGCTAACTTAAAACTGGGAGAGGAAAACACAGCAAATTATTACTTTCTTCTGAAAATTTCATACCAATTTTTGTAAGTAAGACTTTTATTCAAGTGCACATATATCTATAAACTCAGTTCTTGACCTTGCTTACTTTTTTGTCTGTAGATTTTTACATGTGCAAGGAGGATGCTAGCAATTTTATATGTGTATGTCTATTATTAAAACACTTTTGTGTACAGTAAAAGCAAATGCACAAGTGACTGAGAAAGCACAACTGCAGAGACCACAAGATGAAGGCCCTTACTAGTGAAAAACCTATTTGCACAGTATTTGAAGTCTGGGTGAATAATGTTTCCTTTTCTGTTCACTTGAGTTATTAGCAATTGAAAACAGAAGTTTATAAAGGAAATGATGGCAAACCTGCATTTACGGTATCAGCATGACTAAAACACAGCAAAAGCTAGATGAAATAAAAAAATACTAAATTATTCTTGGAAATGAGTTCAAATAGTATTATTTTAAACAAACCAAATAAATAAATAAATAACAGAAACCTGACAGCTTACATTATGCTGTGAAATTCAGCGTGCGTTCCACTAACATAATCATTTTTTCATTCAAAGTAATCCTACACTCTACAAAGCCTTTTTAATAATTACTGCTGTTTCTCATCATGAATTCCCACAAGAGTTACAGCTGCAGATTAAACTTAATATTCCCAGTTCTGTAGATGTCATTTGACTACTCCCCCTCCTTTTCCCAGCTCTTTCAAGCTGTGTATTGATTTACCATGGTGGCTGCCTTGAAATGGTCATATGTGTGGACTCCCTCATGTAGTGCTCACACAAATGCCATTTTCACTGTTCTTTGTAAAAATCCCCTTCGATCAGTGGTTAGACTTTCAACTCAGTTAATGCCCTCTTCTCCCAGGCAAAAAAATAATTTCTTTTCTAAAGTATGGATCTTTATGATGAGATGACTGTGAGGATTTTGGTTTAGAAGATCTCACCAGGATTCCTATATCTGCAGAAAAAATTCTATAGTATCTACAGACGGGAATTTCAAAGGACCCCATACAAGTTAGGTGTGAACTACAAACCTCAATGAGTATTTATCTTTCTTCAGCACCTTTGAAAATTCCAGCTGCAATTTTAAAAAAATGCTAAAATAAATTCCAGCAGTTAAACAGAAAATGATGAATTTGAAGACTTTTCTGAATACATAAATATAAAAGTACAAAATCTCCCCTTTAACAGGACTGGAATTTCAAACTATGTCTTTCAGTTTACTTAGCTGGGCCATGCATGACTAGAATGTAATATTATAATTAACATTTGTACGGGATTTTTTTTTTTTTTGCATTTCTTCAAAAAACCCAGATTAATTATATGTGTGCTTTGTTTAAGAAACAATTAAAGTGCTGGATTTGAAATGGTTTCCATTCCAAACAACCATACTGTAATAAATATTCAGAAAGCAATTTGAAGTATTTTCAGTAGAATAAAGATTTGGACAGTCTTTTTGCTTTTAAATATGCACAATGTAGTACAAGTTCTATAAGCAGGTTTTTCATACACTGCTTATACTTGCTGTCCTCTCACCATCTCTAACTTGTATCACGTTAATACCTTCAATGGTATTTATTAGAATACCTTTAGAATTAGAATTAAAATTCATTAGAAACAAGCACTGTTTCTTTCTTTTCCATGAATTTATCGCACCACCCTGTCAATTCTTCTGGAAACACAGCTGAAAAGAAGCTCATTAGAGCACAATTCATTTTGAGGAGGACTTTAACGTTTTGTGTTTTATGACTTTCTGGGATTAAGAGTGATTAATTTACGGGTTTTCATATGGAAGAAATATTTATTTCTATAGATATACAGATAGTAATAGGTTGTCCCCTTTTTGCTTTTTGTCTCTAGCCACCTTCTCCTGTACCATCCCCCTTCTCCTCGGAACAACAACCAAGCCTTCTCCAGATTCCTTCCTTTCTCTACAACACAGTACCCACCTCAGGCAGCTTCCAGGAAAACATCTCACTTCTCAGATTCCTCAGTGCAGTCTTGTCAGGCTCAGATAAGTCAATGATTTTACTTTTTCAGCAGCTAGGCAAGTTTGGGATGTGAGATGAGGTAGAGAAGTGTTCTTAGTTAGAAAGAAATTTCTGAAATTGTAAGTGAAAATGCTTCTGTTTTCACTGCTGAAGAAATGTCTTTAATCTTCAGGAAAGACATTCAATTTCTGGGAGTTTCTTTGCCACTGCAGATACTTTTAGTCTCTTTATTGGCATCAGTTATCTTATAGCTTTACTTCTTCCTGCACTTATTTTGATTTTCTTCCCCTGGATGACTGCTTTGTAAATTTTCTAAACCTCTACAGAGAACAGAACGTTGCAACTGTTTTTCAAGTTATGTATTGCACCACTCCTTCAAGAACCACGTGTATTTTTGCTCACCTTGGGGCAGTAACTTACTTAAAACACTCGATTGCTGAAATATATCTGTTCTCTTTATGTAGTGTTGTAGCAACTGAAGTCAGCTGAGGCACTCAAGACTCTCTAGAATTAGAATCTAAATAAGCTAAAATTGGACCCTAAAGATATATTTTTTTAGATTGGCCATTTTGATGTGATTAATTTATCCTAATAGTCTGAGAGGGGCTCAGGTGTATTATGCTGCAAGGTGTGATTTTCTTGATTCATCCCTTTTCTCTGCCTGTTGCCTGGACATGTGTCCACAGCAATGAGAAGGACTAAGATAATATTTTAATTTTATGGGTCATGTTGTATCTCTGCTCTGAACATTAAAGAAAGTTCATTGTTTGCAGCCACAGCAGCTTCCTCATGTGGCCTACTTCAATCCTTTTAAATGGTGTAAATATTTATTCAGATTTTAAAAATAGGAACATAGCAAGCTACTAAATGATGTGTAGGCATTCAAAAGAGACAAAGTATTTTTATTCTGTTGAACGTATCATTTGTACTTATCTGTATGCAGACACCTATTTTGAACTAGACTTTAAAACAATACCTTAAATAAGCTGTCAGCAGTTAATATTTTATTTGGCTTTTTTTCAAAAACCCGTAACATATGACAGTAGAGAAAGAAGACATCCAAGCCATATATAAAAAATATTAATCTGTACACACCACAAATGCAGTTTAAATAAAATGTCATACCCAGAGCTAAAACAAACATTCTATTTTCAATTATTTTGATGGCTCGGTTATTGATTCCTGATTTTTTTTGTGTATGCAGACAAACTTATACACACATAAAAAGAGCAATTTGCTATTAAGGTGACTTGCCCTTACTGTATACAAACATCAGTAAGTAGAACTCTCCAAAAAAGATGAACTGGTTTAAACTTTGTATCTTGCTTTTTTTTTAATTTGAAAAAAAAAACCAACACAAAACAAACAACTATTTCAAGCTTAGATGAAAACTGATATTCTGTTAGCCTACTCAAATGCACAGTCACAGAATAATAAGAAAGTAATTTGAAATTTAAAAAAGGTGGTACATGGTTAACTTTGGTACTTTCAGATAATGAGCTGATGTTCTTTAGCTCTCAGTATTGTACATTTTCCTAGTGGTGACAAGCTAATTAAGATGAAATGATAGAATTTGCTGATAGTGATTAAATAGAGTAAATAATCAAATTGTTGTTGACAAAATGTTGGTAAATATAATGAAAAAACACATTATGTGATATTATAGGTTAATTTTTTTATTTTATCATTGTTGTTCTGATTGGTTTAACAGTGCATCAAGACATCTTCTTACTGACTTTAGGCACAAAAAATCTATTTCAGGGCCAAAAATGTGTTTGTTATTTGAGTTTAAAATGCATTAATTTGCAAGTCAGAAAGATAGAGCAGATGTAAAACTGGAGCAAACTTTTCTATAAAAACAAAAATTCACATGTATCTTTTTTCAAGTTATTAGTGGCATAGATAATTTATTGTAAAAAGAATTTTATACTACATATATATTTGTACATTGCACTGTAAAAAAAAAAAAAAGGCAATAAATTCAGCCCAAATGTATTACATTTTAATAGATTCAGAATGTAGAAATATGAAGCTCTCAGAAGTTATTGCAACCTTCACAGTGGTGTTTAGTCAGGAACAATATTTATTTTGGTCCTAAGGGGGGGCAGTTTTATATCAAATAATGCTGCAAGACATTATTATTCTTACTAATGTAATTTGGAACATCTGATATAAATCATCTCAGTTTCCCTGGTGTATAAATGCAAAACACTTAATTCCTCTGAGTATTAAATGATAATACATACCTCCTGTTTGGAGATGAACAGATCATCTTCAGGAAAACGCAAGGTGAAACTCAGATTTTCATGTTCCATACAGATTAAAAACGCAATTTTTTTATTTTTTATGTAAATTTGTAAAAAGTTTTGTAAAACTCCTTTTATCTCCTGCATGTTAATAGCTGGATATATGTGTGAAAATTCACCCATTTTTGCTGATTTACTCAGAATTCGAGACACTTAAGAAAAACTGAATCCCACTGGAATGGTTCAAGCTGTTGTCCTTTTGTATCTTTGTTCATAGTCCTGCCAGCTCCCCTCCCCTATTTATTTTTACTCCTGAGTTCATGGTCCTGATTTCTAACTAGCTGTTATCTGTCATCTTTTCTGGTAGCCACAGCTGGACTGGTACACAGACAAGAGAGACAGTGTTGCACAAAGATGCTTTACCCACTGGATATACTGCTGCACTAAAGCAGCAAGGTGTCACTTGAACACAGTGAAAAAAAGACGACCAGAAATCTGGTCTGTCTTGAATACATCAGCTGTTCTGTAATTGATTGCCAAATCCAGTGTCTCCTGAGTAAACGGGAAATGTGAAAGAGAGAATAATTTGGTAAATACCCTGTGAAGATAAATCTCGTACATTAATTGTTGTTCTACTGTAATTATACAACAATGGGATCAGTGAAATTTTGCTCCTAGTCAAAACATTTAAAAACGTGGTGGTTTTGGCTTTACAACATAGTAAAATGCCTTTTCCAGCTTTAGCTGCACTTGTGAATTCAGTTACAGAGTCACAGAATTATACATTTGAATAAATTGATCTGCATATAAAATACTCTGCATTATAGCATCCAACATCACTGCAAAAACACAGCACACATCTTTCTATAAAAGTTATGGATTCTTTTTTTCTTTTCTTTATTTTTTTCAGTCAGTTGAATGTATTCTGGCTGTTTTTTTAAAGAAATAATTAACAGTTCAATGAACAAGCCAAGTGGGGCTTTATACTAAAAATCTGAGTTTAATCTTAGGAGTTTAGTAGGAACAGTATCTTTATAGAAAATGCAAAATAGGCAGAGGGCTGACAACCCCAGGAGCCTTTTTTGAGCTTTAAGGTATTTAATAGCAGCTCTTGTTTCCTTAGTGGATACTGGGAGATCTAACTCTTTGCTTTTCTCATGATCTAGTGCCAATTTAGGGAATGCCTCTGGGTGAACTCCATTTCAGACTATAACAAAATGAAAACCTCTGCTTAAGTGTTACTGTGTTTTTTTAAAACCTCATTCTCTCTTTCCCTTCAGAATTCATCATGGTCATGTCATTTTTACATTTCTTGTCATTTGAACAGTTCCTCATAGGTGTCTGGATATATATACCCTTTTCAATAATCTGTAACATTCAAAGCAAAAATAAGCTAATCATCCTCATTTATGTTCAGCATTTTCTATGCATATTTGTGGCAGAACTCTTCGTTTATGTCATGTTGATACTTAAACTGTTTTTGCAGCTCAGCAAATTCAAGTGAAGGATTGAGAGCAAACTGCGTAACTTTTGCTGATATGAAAAGGGACTCCGACATGGTGAGCTGACCTGGATTTCAAATTGATGGAAAAAACTGTATTTTCTGATGCAGAAGTCAAGAAACAGCCAACTCTTCTGATGGCTTCATAAAACCAAAAATACATTGTGCGTGACAGAATAGAGATTGTCAGAATCACTTCTGGTCTCTTCTCTCCGATACTGCAAAGGCTTATTCTAACTTCATGATTTACCTCAACATCGTGGCTAAGAAGGTTTGCAATCTTAAAACGGGCTTCAAAGTCACTGTGGAACTGTGGGAGAGATGTTTTGTTCCTCCAGGCCGTGTTGATTTGAGATTACAAAATTGGTCAGAGAGGAATTTCGGTTTGAAAATGAATGTACACCAGAGCAAAACCTTCTGCTACTGAAAGATCAAACTGCTGCCTATGCAACCAGATTAGGAGTAATCACCAATTTAAATGTTGTGAATGGTCATGCCAACATTTAAGGAGAGACAGCTTTTTTATCCAGAAAGCTAGGTTTGCAGCATGAAACCAAGTTGTCTTCCTTCCTTCATTCTCACAGCAAACTTCATTATTAGCCTTCCCACATTTCTGTGCAGACTTAGATGCAATAACAGAAGCACTTTAGTAATCTTAATGTAAAGGGTATTTATAATTTCAGGGATTGTCGTAGTGCTTAAAGAAATTTTAACTGCTCTGGCAAATTTGACTGTGGGAGTCCTACCTATCTCTTGATCTACAACCTGGAAAAAGAAAGCAGGATTTCTCAACAATGTGTTTTGAAGGTTCTCAAAAGTAACACTTGACTGTGTGCAACTTCTTGGCAAATTCTTCTGTATGCCTATTTAAAGAGTCAGCTTTAGGTATGACTCCTGCAGTCAGATTGGCCAAAGCAGTTAACATCGCTTTAAGCACTGTGATAATCCCTGAAATTATGGAAACTCTTTAGAGTAAGTATGTGCTTTAGAGTTATGGTAAATCACGATTTAGGCTGGTGTTCCTCCAGCAGTAGTTCACTGATGTGAAATGATTACAGGGCACTCAGAGGCACTTCAGGTTTCACATATTTGCCAGGTGTTAGTCACGGGAAGCTACTGCAGGGTGGAAAATTCCTTCCTGGGAAGGGGAGGTGTGTTCCTCCGTTGCTCCACTGGAATGGGAGTGCTCTGCTCGTGCCTGGGCCTGAGGGAAGGAGAAGCGCTTTCACTCTCAAAACCCCAGTAATAAGTGGTGTCCCTCAAGGGTCCATGTTGGGATCAATGCTATTTAATATCTTCATCAGTGACATACTGGGATTGGCCTCCAGTGACAGGACAGGGGGTGATGGTTTTAAAGAGGGTAGATTAAGATTAGATACAAGGAAGAAATATTTTATGATGAGGGTGGTGAGGCACTGGAACAGGTTGCCCAGAGAAGCTGTGGATGCCCCGTCCCTGGCAGTGTTCAAGGTTGGATGGGGCTTTGAGCAACCTGGTCTAGTGAGAGATGTCCCTGTCCATGGCAGGGGTGGGTTGACTTGATGATCTTTAAAGGTCCTTTCCAACCCGAACCGTTCTATGATTGTAAGATTCTATGAAAGCACCATGTGCAGTCAGCACCTGTACCCAGCCCAACCACAGTGACAGTAACTGAAACAACTATTTCACGTTTTCACTCCTCAACACACATGTGCTAAACCCCAATGCATTTCCTCGATGGCTTGCCATTCATCTCGTACTTCCTCCCACAAATTATCTTCTATTAGTAGCAGAAGTTGTTAAATTCAAGAACTGATTATAATGCAGTATTTTGCTTTTGCAGGGGTGGGGTAAGGGCAGTGGATAGGAATCAGCCTGGTGTCAGATGTTTTCTTCTAATCTGAGTTAAAACCTGATCATTAAACCCTCTCTTGAGTAAAATTATAACCCTTTACATTTTTGCTGGACCCTATTGAGAAAATCATGCTTGACATCTATTTCTCAAGGGTTTTTAATTTAGTTAAAAAGAAAATGAGTCTCCTGGAAAAAGGTAACAGAGCATTTCATGAATTTAAGAACAATCAAATGGGTTTGACCTCTTAATGGGTGGGTTTATTTCTTTTGTACCCAATGAAGCTCATTTAAATTTAGTGGCAACTCTGAGAGTACTATGAAATCATAAAGTAGATTTTGTAATGCAGCTTGTTTCTCTACTTCTAGATTATAAAGAAATATATGCATTTATGCATGGATGTATGTGTTGAAGCAGACTACCACTGACAGATAGTCTTAATATTAATGGATTTAAATATGACTGAAATTATCTTTCATAATACCGGAGTATGAGTTGTTCATTATGAGGTGAAATTCTGTAATGCTCTGTTGGTTCCTTACAGCTACTTAATAAGCATAATTGAGAGCATTTGTCCTGTTCATCTCTTTCTGGATATTCCTGGCTTCCCTTCCTGCCATTTGTGATGCTTCTCAATGGCAAGTAAAGCAGTTTGTGATCTATTTAAAATCGGGCTTTGTGGTGGAAGTTGAGATTCCCCATTTTTACACATCCTTAATATTAGGTGTTTCTTGTTATTAAGTTTAGTTGTGTGTTTCATGCTTGGGTACAAATTATTACTTTGTGGGTGGTTGTTCTTTGCCAGTAAGTCAGCTGTGCACATCTAGGCACTTGCACAACTTCCAGTGAATAAGAGATCTGTGCATGCATAAGCATACTTGCGCTAGCCTTTCACCCTCTACACATTTAGGTGCCTTTAAAGACACAATTAACATTTTCTGTATAAATTATGTTAACTTCTTTTTTTTGCATCGTATGGTAAGAGCAAGATAATCCAATTTATTATCTCCTTTATACTTAAGAAAAATGTCTAAAACTACACTGTAAACTCAAAATACCAGCATTTTAGGTTAATAAAGAGCACACGATCAATTACATTAACATTATTATCTTCAAATTACTTTGCCATATATACCTAACTATAATTTAATTATCGATTTCTCCCAGTTTTTAGATTGCATTATTTTTAAGTCCTATGTTTATTCTATTAGCTTACAACATACAACCTGCACACTAAACTAGTTATGTTTTCTTTATGCTATTGGATAATTTGCTTATAATAATTTAATGATGTCTTATGATTAGATAATTTTTAAAGGACATTAGAGTACTTTGAAGACTGGCATAATTAAGCTTTTATTTACACTTCCATGAAATTCAATGAGATTAGTAAAATTTATAACTCTCTTGTAGAAAAAAATGCTACTGAGCTGATACATTACAAATGATACAATTATATTTAAGAAATTTAATATGTCACTGACCAGTTCAGATGAGGCGGCATTCACTCATATAATTGCAATTTGGGAATAAAATTCCAGGAGGTAGGCACCCATATCACACTGCACACTAAAGAAGATATACTGTAACAGGCTGTATTATACACTTAGAATATTTTGAAAATTAAACCTAAAATAACTATTTCAGTCAAACATTTAAGAAAAAAATATTCACTAGCCCGAGGAAATCGCTTTAGAAAATTCTTCATAATACCCTTCTATATCTGTTATGAGTAATCGACAAATAATATTAGAAATATCCAATATCTTGAGAGATGTATATTGCCATCATCCAGAAAGTGAAAAAATAAGGCTATATTAAGAAACAAAGCAAGAAATCTCGGTGAATTCAGGTACAAATATTGTTTGATATAGTTAGAAATTTTGTAATGTCAGCTAGCATACTTTATACAACAAAATTAATATATGTTTATATCTGATCTCTCATACCTGTCATTATTGCCTTGCTGTCACATTCAATACTGTCATTTAAAAACATCAGGATAAGGGATGAATTGGGAGAAACTTTTTCTTTAACTATATACTCAAAATGACCTAGAGAGCAAACACAGAAATAAAGATATTCTATAACATTCACCTAAAACTATTAGGCTGTAACCTTTGGGTCATAATTTGCAGTGGTTATTTATGCCACCTCTGTAGTTGCTGCAAATGGGAGGAGGGAAAAAGGTTGATGGCAATCAAAATAATTAGGATTTGAAACTGCTGAAGAAATAAGAAGAGGAAGAGAGGGACTCCAGAAAAAAAAGCAATAGCTGGCGGAATTAAAAAGACAGAAAGAATGCTTTTGATCAGTTTAGGTCCATTTCTAGGGAGAAGTTAAAGACTTAATATAAATGCTGTGATAAAATACCTTTCTAGAAATTTTTGTAGTGTTTTTTTTTTAAATCCAGCTTTTGAAGGAAGCAGAGCACTTAATAGACTCCGAATTTTTAAAATTTTGAGAAGTGTCAAAACAAGGTTACGGATACACAACTCTTTTAAGGACCTAAAATTCTGTGTTAGATTGAAGACACTTTTAAAAATATAATTGTTAAATAGTTAAATTATAATATACAGTTTCAGCTTTGGAAATTTTCTTTTCCTTGTAAAATGCAGCTTTGAAATGCTTGATCAGTTCTTTGTCAGAGCAAGAAAACCTGGACATACTTACAAAACACTGTAAAAGACTTTGTATCCCTAAAAACCAAACACAAGACTCATGATGCCTCACCTGTGGAACTTATTTTTCTGTGTTACAGCAATTCACAGACAAATAGGAAAAGATGAAACATGGAGACAATGTGCTTTCTTCCTCTTTGGCAATGGTGTAACTGTTACAAGCCTGCAAATCTTCACAGCTCAATTGGAATTTTGAAATACTGGAGATAGCTCAGAAGTCCACAAGAGTAATTAAGGCTTTGGGAAACTTCTCTGTAGCAAATACCTAAGGGAGCTCAGTCGTCTTAATTTACCAAAGAAAAAGTTGATCTGACTGTGAGTATCTCTATAATAAAATGCTTCTCAAATCTAGCAGGCAGTGTCATATAAGAAGATAATGGAAGCTAAAATTAGACCAAATCAGACTACAAATAAAGATAAATTTTTAGGAGCTTGAATCATTGGACATCTTGTCAAATTGGTGTTAGATCCTTCATCAGTGAACACTCTGAAATCAAGATTATTTGAGTCTTATTTTGTCCTACAGACTGATACTCCAGTTTGCTTGCAGTTTTATGACACAAAGTATTATAAATCAGCTTACAACAATGGATTTTATAATCTATGTATCTACTTCCATTCCCAAGAGAGCAAGAAGTTAACAGCAAGTATGAAATAGACATGCATCTATATCAACAGCAAATGTTGGCAGAGCATGGAAGTAGTTCACCGATGATCAAAGAGTAAGATAAAAACAGCTGTGCAGGTTTTTTTAATGCAGAGTAAAATACAAACATCTGTAGAGATCTTCTAATGCTTGAACCTGTCTATTCCCATATCTTGCACTGCCTGTGACAAAATTATTTTGCAAATTTTGAGAAAAAGCAACTAGCAAACCTTTTAATACTCATTGTTCATATTTTTATCACTGCACTAATATAAAAGAAAAAGAGATAGCAAAAGAAACTGATGGAAAGTGGTGTTTCTCTTAATTTACCAACATCAACATCATGATGTCTTATGTTATGTATATTTTTGCTGTTGTTTTTGTAACAACAGCATCATTGCAACTCATGGAAAAGTTATAAAAATATTTTAATAAAAATTAATTTCCTGTGTAGTCTTTAAAGCTGTTTTGGTAGAACTTAAATAATTTCCTCTGTCTTCTTCCCCCAGTTCCAAAACAGAAATGTAGCAACTCATTCAAATGAAACACTGATGTCTGTATTTCAAAGCATTTTCAAGGAAAAGAACTAGAATGATTCTGGTAAAAAGCGAGATTTTTTGAAAGACTGGCAAAATACCTATAGGGAGTAAAAAATGAATACATGGGTTTTCATAACAAGCATTTATAACAAACGGTTTAGCTTCAAGCCAAGCTCTGTTAATTGTTTTTCCTTAGTATCCTGAGATCACAATTTTTAACTCTCTCTCTGAGATCTAGAGACCATACATTTATCAGTTGACCAATTTGTTATGAAAATGTTAGCTCTCAAGTGAAATTTTAATGTTTCGAAATGTCTCCTTCATATTAGACTTGTTTTGCTAGTGTTATAAAACATGTATTCCTATGAGTGGACACAAAAGGATCTCAGTGCTTAAAGTCAAATATGTTTTGCAACTGAAGGAGAAAAGAATACGAGAAGCAGATTTCTGTCTGAAAGTGCAAAACAGCTGATTATTAGATTATTAGTTTTTCTGTGGAAAGAAAAAAGTGTCTCCTTTGGCTGATAATGTTTTGCTTGGCAATGAAGTTTACCATAATAATTCTCAATGTTACATTACTGGAGCCAGAAATGGTTAGCACTTCCTGATATCACCATACTGTATGTTTGGACATACAGAATTTAGAATACTGGGAATAACAATGGCACATTAGTATCTTCAAAAGGAATGCATTTTTTATGTTGATCATGGAAAGATAATTTATGTCCATCCAGCTCAATAGTGGCCAGAAAGCTTTTGTCAGAATTAAGATTTTTGAATTCCTAATTCCTAGTGGATATATAACCACATAGAAACTTCATCAAACACAGCACAAGCTACCATACAGAGCAAGAAAATAAAGCTGTTTCTGTTACTTGGAGCTTTTATCTAGTACTTGCAGGAATTTCAAATCTGTACTCTGGCAAATCTCTCAGTATGATTTTGGGCAAATTGCCTAGGTCCAGACTCAGGTTCTCAAAGATCTCAGGTAGAAATTAAGTGCATAAATTCAAAACTATAATTGCAAATAAACTAACAAGTCCAAGCACATCAGGCACTGATATTAATGTTGCCTTGGAACCCGCTTCTGCTTTTGAGCATGCAGAAACGTCCTTCAGTCTTGGTAACCCCGGCACATGGCTGACACATTGTCATGGCCAGAAAGAGATGTTCCTCTCCTGCAGGGCTCAGTTTTACAGCCATTCTCACACCATCCCTTTGGCTGAGCAACAGCACTGCCCCAAAACCTCTAAACCCAAGTATCCAACTCACTACTATTGCTCTCCTACTTTCTTGCCCAACTTTTAGTTCTTTTCTGCAGAGTTGAACAGCTTTAATGGGAAGGAATGAGCAAAGCCTTATTTCTCCCTTTATAATGGCTCATATTCTGGTAATCATAGCACTCTGAGAGCAGGAAAAAGTGCATCTGTAGTCCATCAGGCAGGATACTTCACCCCCACATCTTCTTCCTTCTACATCTCCTGCCCACCTAGCCATTAGATGGATTTATTACCACGTGCTGTCTTTATCTCCTCTTTTAGGATTTCTTTCCTCAACACTGTCTTTTGGCTAACCCTAAACTCCTCTGCTCTTACTAGGTAGGATCTAAAATGATTGGCCAGCTATGTAACATGCAACTCTTCCCAACTATCGGATGGTGAATGTAGGTGCCAGCCATGGTGTTTTGGCCTCCACTCTTCATGCCTGACTAATGCACCCAAGTAGGTGATGTAATTTTTGGTGAACCCTAATCTACATTCTTTTTTTTAACCTGTCTGAATCTTGCTTCTTTCTCCAAATCTGAAGTAGTAAGACAACATGAATTTATGAGGATAAATACATTTAAGAGTTTTCAGTATTCAGTCCTCATGATACTGAGTACAGACGACAATATAGACTGGAAGGACAGAAAAATGAGCAGTTTAGTTATGCTTTTACCTCAAGTCATAGTCATAGTTGAGGTATCAAAGTGAGCAATTGTTCTGCTATTCTGTGAGTAAGATTAAGGCTATTTTGTAGATCTAACATTCAGTATTTTTCATAAAATAGAAAAAAAGTCTTAACAAGCAAATCTCAAAATATATGTGAAGAAAAAAATAGCTGAGATTTTGTTTACTGTTCATAGGTACAGTTTCTTAAAAGAAGCAAAAGAATTGTCTGGACATTGCATGAGAAAAACATAGACTCATTACTTGAAATATTGACTAAATATTGCTCACCATCTGAATTAGGACAATTCATTAATTTGTCTGTTTCTATAATGAGAACAAGCCTCTTAAAGGTCATAGGGACATTTAGTTCAAAGTTGTCCAAGAAAAAAAACATATTGATACTTGTATTTAACCTGCATTGAACAATCTACTTGTTTGCTGCAAAAATTACCACTTCTTTTTTGGTTTCTTTTTGCATTTTGGCTTATGTTTTGAAAGTCCCGTATATCTTCAGTGAATCATTCTCCCTTTCCTTATTATTGTCACCTTGAAATAATTTCCAGGCTGTGGTCACGAATCCTTGAGTCTTCTAATTCCATGTCTGTATTGTGAAAATTTATCTTCCTTCAGTCATTTCTAGAACCCTTGAGTCATTTTGGCTGAGTGTCATTCTTATTCATTGTGGTTTTAGATTTCCTTCCTATCTGGCAACATTTATCTGAGTGTAAACCACTAAAATGCATGTTCTTCTGCAAATCTATTGTTTGGTTTGTCCAACCCTAAATTAAAGGTTTAAATAGTAAAGCATATAGTACATTTCTGAAGCACTACTTCCAAAAAAGCAGACATAAGTGCTTGCCAAACGATAGAAAGTGGAGTAGCATTTCCTCATTACAGTTGGTCTCCACAATAACCCATTACTACCACTGTGTAGCATAAAGGGTGTTTCTGACATGGCATTGTGAATGCTATAATAAAATGAAATTGCACAAGCAGTTTTCTGTGATACAACTGTGTGCCATGTCTGTCTAAAGCAAGAAGGAGTTTTCTGCACCAGTATTGTTTATTAGCACAGACCAGTACTACAGAGCAATTCAGCAAACATGATATCACTGTTTCCTGTCACATCAAAATTGTGTCAGAGAGCAAGAAGAGTATCTGTGGGATTTCCCTAAATAAAATGCTTCATTTCATGCTGATTTTGTGTCTTATAATTAAATGCTTTGCCAACTTTTAAGAGTGTATATACCCTTTTCATTTTTTTAAATCCGAACACACAATACATGGCCCTAAGTGCCATGTCCTAAAGCAGAAAAAAAACCAAGTTACAAATGATGACCTCAGTAGGCTGGAAAAAGTGCATTGCTGGGGAAGATGTATGACTCAACGTTTTCCAAAAAAAATAAAAGAAGCAAGAGGGAATTGAAAGAGAAAGTAAAGAAAGGTCAAGAAAAGAGAAAGAAAAGGAAATTCTAATGTTATGTTTAGAATAAAAGCTACTTCACAGATACATAAGCTGGGACTCTGTGCCTATTTACAGCCCTTCCCACCTCCGTCGATAGTACTCGGCACCTGCCTGTGGCAGACTTGTGCGCAGGGGCTTCAGCTGGCCACGCTGCACGCGGCTGCCTGGTGCCCTGCACAACGGCACGGGAACCAAACGCAGCAGTAGCCGCTGGGCTACCCAGCGCCCTGCACAACGGCACGGGAACCAAACGCAGCAGTAGCCACTGGGCTATCCTCAGAAGGATTGCCAGGGTCACTCCTGAGAGGAAATGGATTGATACAGAGGTGAAAGCAAGTCAGCAAAACTGGCCAGATCAAACTCTAGAAGCAGAACTTTGGTACTAGCATAAAATTCAGCACCACTTCCATTTGTTTACTTAGCTATTTCAATTACTGACATGTTTCGGCTGGTTCAGTTTACCTGGGAATGGTTTGCAGCACAACTAGTCAACCTCCAAGAGCCTATGATCCAGCTAGATTGTTTATCCCCCAAGTAATGCTTCCAGGAGATGTCTGTCATGTTGCCAGTGAACGCTCTGTCCTGTACTGTCCTGTACTCACTGACCAATATTTAAATAAATTACGCATGATGATACAGAAGGATTTCCCATTTTGCACGACATTGCCACAGTTATGATCAAGGAAATATTCTGAGTTCAAATCCTTTCTAGGTTTGCTGGTGCATTGCTTTCCCTTGACTCTGGACCCCAGGCCAGCTTTAGGAGACAGTGCAGATCTCATTATTTACTGACCTTTCAGGGGAGAGGGCCATGATGAGATTTTTTGCTCATGGGAAGACTGAGTGTATTTTTCTATGTGTCAATTTTCTTCCTGGTTAATTCTGGCTATGTGGATGAAGGTAGGCTGGTGGAGTCATTAGTACTCAGGTTTTTTTGTTGGTTTTTTTTCTGTAGTTGTCAAAATTAAACAAAGCAATGGGTAGGTTTATTTCCTTCTCTATCTAAATAAAAAAAATCTGATCAGTTCATGGTGATACTCACCACATGCTTTGTAATAATAAGCACCATCTAATGCTATATTTGATTCAAGGGGTGTAACATATTGGTAAAAGCTATACAAAGTAATTGTTCTTAGAGAGTCACTTCACAAAATTTATTTTCTCAAAGTCTAAAAACATCTGTACCACAATTAAAAAAGTATTTCTCCAATTTTACTATGTTGAATTTTAACCTCAAATGACATCCAATATTAATCTTCCATTTTTTGAATGAAAATTTAAACAAAAATCAGAAACATGTATAATTGTGGTGTATGTGAGAGTTTCTTACTCTTCTCAGTATCTGTGAGACTTAATGCCAAATCAGCCAAATGTAGTCTATGACTCTACAAAATGTGGCTTGTGCGTAAACAACCTGTAAGATCCTTGCCTGAAATAAAGGGTTAGTAAAGGAGCTTCTTGGCTGATACTAATCCCTAATATTAAACATTTTCTCAGCTCAGTGGAGATTTTTCAAATAACATAAATACAAGAAATCTGAACTGAAATCATGGAGACTACTTCTAAACTAAGAACTAAGTTTTTCAAAAATGCATCTTTATATTTGCTTAATTAATATTTAAGCCTATAATTTGACACTACAGTCACATTTTCATGTTTTTGTTTAAAACCAGAAGTACACTTTACTAAAAAAAAACAACAAAACAAAACCAAAAGAAAAAAGAAAAAAACCCCACCAACAAATAAAGTAAAAGTCATATGTAATCACTGCACTTTAAGAAATGGAGCTTGAAATCCCAATAACTAAGTTATCATTTAGCTTGCTATAGAATTACAATAGGGGACAACCTTCTATGGAATCCTTAGTGCTGTATTTTTTTATTCTACAGATATTTGTCTTCTATGCTGCAAGATACAACTCTCTTTCCTATATCCTCTCCATCTAATTGCTGTAAGATTAATGCAGTTCCCGTACTGGGGATATTTTGTACCATCCTGATGAACCTGATGGATCATGAAGTAGAGACATTCTTTGAAACTAACGCATTAGAGAACAGATGTGCAAAAGACAAAAATACTTAAAGAAGGACCTGATCCAAGATCTATGGAATTGTGTCCTTGTTCTGGCAGTGTCAGTCTGTAATGGTTTAAGAACATGACACAAATATGAGGCAAGTACAAAATGACACTTCCCCCAGTGTGTACACAAACATTCTGGTATTGCTCTATATTTGCACTTACTAAGAATAAGCTTACATACTTTTTGTGGTTATTCATAGCAGTGCATTCAATCAGTTCATAAGGATAGGCAGGAAAGTGTTCAAAGATGTTTGCCTACATCTATACTTCTGTGAGGATTACAGTAATTTGCATATTCATGTGTAATTAATCTTAACTTGTTGACATCTCTCCCCATGGACCATGTCTATGAACTGCTGACACTAGCCCGTTGGCCTATTGCTGAAAGCATTGCCACACAGTGCTTCTTCTGAAACATAATCTGTGCTCTTCATTAATGTCATCCATTCTTTTGAATTTGCACAGATGTGTATAATGGTGTGTCTTTACTTACAACACATCTGCTGTTTTGCTGGAGGTGCATCTGTTCTTCATATTTTCCCCCGGGTCATGTTCTGCGGTTTGGTTTGCAGCTGACCAGCTTTTGTACGTCAGTGTTTTCTGCATTTTAAGGTTGCCTGCTTCATACGCTGCTTCCTTAAAAATGCAGATAGGTTGGCTTATGCCATTTATGTATTCTTTTAATGCTCAGCGTCCAGATTTATTAGCTTTCATGGACTTTTAATGAACTGCTCTTAAACAATAGTTTTAATTATTTCATCCATGAAAGTAATCCAAGGGTTTTAACAGTCATTCTAGTCCAATTCTGGACTGTATGCCAAAATCTGCAGGACCAGGAAATAGGGATTCTAAACTTATAGCTGGAGAATGACTTTGGTTCTGTGTGCTGTGTCCCAAAGGGCTTTGACATTGTACTGAGTTTGGCTGGCATGGAGTTCATTTTCTTCATAGCAGCCCATATAGTGATGTGTTTTAGATGTGTGACCTAAACAGAGTTTTGGCTACTGCTGAGCAGTGTTTGCACAGCATCAAGGCCTTCTCTGTTTCCCACTCTGCCCCCACAACAAGTAGGCTCAGGGTGGGCAAAAGGCTGGGAGGGGATACAGCTGTGACAGCTGACCTGAATTGACTAAAGAGATATTCCATATATCGTGCTCAGCAATAAACATGGGGGAGCTTTTTTCCAAGGCAGACATTGCTCAGAGACTGGCTGGGCACCAGTTTGCTAGTGGGGAGTGATTGCTTTGGTGTCACTTGTTTGTTGTTTTTATTTATTTTTTTTTTTTTTTTTCCGTTCAGTTATTAAACTGTGTCTATCATAACCCATGAGTGTTCTCACTTTTGACCTCCATCCCACTGAGGGAGAGGTGAGCAAGCTCCCTACAGGAGTTAACCCATGACCTGTGCGGAGGTCCACGACAATCTGTATTTTTTCCAGTGTGTTTTTCCACTCTGATCTCTTTTCATGGACCTTGCTGAAAGTAAGAGAGACATCAGTCCTCTTCTATTCTTTAAATGCTTAAAACTTTAACACCAGTAAAATACTGTCTAGAAGAGCATTGAGTGCAGACATCTTTATACGTCACATATTTTTGTCCATCACACGTGTGAAAGCAATTAAGCAAACTTTTCATGAAGGCTAAAACTTTGGTCCTAGCCCCTTCATGATCTGTACTTTACCTGCTATCTTTCTTGCATGTAATGTCTGCATGTTTACAAGTCTTTTCTCCCTGGAGAAGAGAAGTCAGGGGAACCTCATCACGGTATTCCAATACTTAAAAGGTGACTACAAAAAGGTCAGAGGCTCTCTCTTCACCAGGAGCCACATGGAAAAAACAAGGGGTAACCGGTACAAGTTGCACCAGAAGAAGTTTTATCTCAACATAAGAAAGAAATTTTTTACAGTAAGAACAATTATTCCAATCATTCACTGGAACAACCTGCCCAGGGATGTGGCAGAGTCCCCATTGCTGGAGGTTTTCAAGATGTGATTGGTCAGGGTGCTGGATAATCTCAGCTAGGCTCCCTGTCCCCTGAAAGGTTGGACCAGATCATCTTTCAAGGTCCTGGGCTTCTAAATGATTCTAAATATGCTCCAGATGAAACGTATTCATTCTGTGATGCAGAAACAAGACAGTAAAACTTGTAGTTAATTTTTCAGCTATTTAGAACTAATAAACCCAGAAATTTGTCACATATTGAAAATATTGTTTGAGGATAAGATCATCATTCATTTAATGGACAATGTTTCACAATGGCTTCTCTGAATTACTATTCTGAATAGTCATGTCCTTAAATTCATTTTACTGTCAAGCAGAGGCATATTCTTGTTTCTCCTCTTGGGCAAAATTCTGCCAGGTACTGAGTATCCTTAGATGGTGCCTAGGATTGTCAGTTCTTTCAAGGAGTTTGAGGTGCTCTTCGTTTCACAGGATTAGATGTTATCTGAATTAGTAGTATTCCTTCTTAGTTGTCACTCTCTCTTTCCACAAAATACTTATTTTCTTTTATGGAATCAGATTAAGGCATAGCAGTCAATTGCACAAGCCATACAAACTGAAAATTATATTCAGTAGCAGATTTAAAGATTTACAAGGGCATTGTTTTTTCTTACAAATACCACGGGTCAGCATTTCACAATAACTGCATAATAAAATTTTACTTGACAAACCTTAACTTGATTTTTTATCAGTACAAGTTTATGATGAATATAAATCATTTTAAAGTTATTCATAGAAAAATTCTCAGTTTCTGTGTAACAGACATTTCCTTAATCTCGGCTCATTTAGACTGGTCACGGTTGACATAGAAATTTAACTTATATTATAGAAGTTTAGTATTTTGGAGATAGTACACAATAGTACTTTTCTATGCCAGGTGCATAAAAATAATATGTTGCTCCATTATTTTTTGGAAAATATGCTCTTTCTGAACAACAAACAGAACTAGATAAAACAGGATTTGTTGTAGCTATGCTAAAACTCCTTCTACTAGAAACATCTGAATTCTAATAAAACTGAAAGAAGCAAGTTGCTACTTCATGAGTAACATACTTTGTAAATAAAGATATTTGATCTTAAGGATTCAGGGAGTTTGTGGCCCAAAATCTGCAAACTTCTACTCATGCAAACCTTGTTTCTAAAAAAAAAAAAAGGAATAATATATTAATGTATTTGATGGCCAGGCATGTGTTTACCTGCATTTTGATAGCAAAGCTCTGAATTATACCAATACAACTGATACTTAAATACATATTAGCTGATACTGAGCTCTATTTTTAAGGTAACAATCCGGAGGATAGAGGAGGTATTAGGTATGCCATACATAAATAACAGGCTTCTGTGAAAAGTGCTATGGGGTGTCAGGACTTCTATGAAAGTGTTTTATATAAACAAACAAAGCTGATCCTTTCAGCATGATTTAAAGCTTGATACCTGTTTCTGTAGATGTCTCTTTCACTGAGTGTTAATGCCAGGAAATAACATACTGAAATTTAGATTATGTGCATAACGCTATCTTTTTTAAACCCTTTATTGCAATGAGAATATGTAACACGTGACAATTATTTTGCTTTTCTCTTTATGAATCAAATGCAAAAGAGTGGGTTCAACCTACATAGAAGGTCTTTACCCACTAAGGTTCTGTGTACCCTTGCCATAATTCAGCAAAGAACTTCTCTAGCACTGGAAACTCTCCATTGTGTTAAAAGCTAGGGAAAAGCAGATGTCCTTCACTGGATGCAGCTATGGGTGCATCTAGGACTTCAAAAGGGTGTGCTGCAAAGACCAAGTCATTTGACATTGAGGAAGCCCCTCTTCTGAAGAGCATAACCCGAAGATCAACACCCCCACCCACCACCCCGACCTTGTGAATGCAGCAGAGTTGCAGGGCTGGAGGAGTGCACTCTTCTGGGGCTAAGGGACCCTCCCAAGACATTCTGAAGAAGCAGGCACTGTGAAGCCACAAGAAAGTGAAAAATGGTAGGAATCTCTTTGTCTGCTCCATAAGAAGTTCTCCTCTTGAAAATCTGCCTCTCAACAGACTACCCTGCAAGGAAACAGTTGGCAGTTGTAAGATTTGTTTTAACCTGTTTTATTCAATCCTGCTCACATAGCTTATCTGAGGTTTCCTTACATAAAGACTTTCTCTCCCTTTATATATTGTGTTCCAATAAAACCTATCCTTAGAGATTAGACACTTTTGGCTTAGCATAGTCCCTTAAAAAAAGAGGTGGAGCAGTTCCAAAACTAGCTATCACAGGTACATAATGAGGTAAAGCTTGAGCTACTGTAATGAAATTGTACTGACTGGAGAGAAGAAACAAAAAAAGCCTTTATTAATTTATACCGATGAAAAGTCCATATAATAATTGGTTACTATGCACACATTTAGAATGTGAAACAAAGTTCCTGATAAAAATGTGTTTTCATGATCAAAATACCTGTATTCCATCAAACGTCCTTGGAACCTCTGTATAGTGTCAACAGCATGTCAGACTTTTTTTCTTTGCTGTCTTTGAGGATTTCAAAAAGGAAATTAATTAAAGCTTACAGAAAACATTTTTCCCTTGAGCTACTCAGTATGCGTAAGTGGCATGATAGGGTACTATCCATTTTTCTAAAGGTGTTCATGAAATAACTCAATTTGGTTTAAACACACGGCACATTTTTTTCATAAGTAGCCATAATTTCTCTCCTTGACTATGTAACCTTACCCCATTAAGAGACTCTGGCTTGTGTAATGAAATTATCTCTCTGCCTCAGTAAGAGGACAACATGAAAACGAGAATGTATGCTGATGTCAGGGTCCATGAACATAGAAAGTTACACTGCTCAGAAATTTATCTCTAGGAAAACTGCCAGCTTCATCTCAGGGATTTCTATACTACTGTTACCCAAAGGAAATAAAGGAGTTATTTAGAACGTTAACACTTCCTGAGTTATGCACTTTGCTATTTGATTAACTTAAAGAAGAAGTAGTGTCATAAAAAAGTGCAGATTAATCAAAGGTTAAAATGTAATACATTTTCAAAACTGAAACCTTGATTAGGCATTTTTATGCCTATTATCATGAATAGGCCATTGTTCAGTCCTGTATAGTATTTAAATTGATTCATAGCATTATATAAAACATAATATATGCTGGGTTAAGACTGTGTGTGTTCATTTGAATATACTCATCAGCATATTTACTAACATCAAGTCTTGTTTTGGTGCAAGTCTTCTATTTCCCCCATTTCTGCATATTTTCAGGACTCTGGCTTTCCATTCTTGAGGATGAGCTGAACAGTCTGTCCTGTTAGTTGTTTCTCTTCAAAAGGATTGTCACTTCTGGACAATTATGGCAGAAGTATCTGGCTGTCATTTTCTAGAGGTATGTTGTTGAATATGAGGTTGTTTAACACTATAAGCAGTAGTTAGAAGGAGACTGCAAAAGGATAGACATACAAACACAATGAGGGTCTTCCATTTGGAACTATTTATTCCTGCTCTTCAATAATAACAGAAGTTGTCTGCAGACTTGCTTCTGAAGATAACTATGGGATTTTGTTTATTTTAATAGGACTATTGAAATCAGGTACTACTCAAAATGAATAAGGACATAGTCTGGGCCTAGGCAGAGTGTTATGCATAAAAAGGTTGTAGAAAATACCATTTCTCACATAAGACTCCATCACATCACACAAAAAAAAGCTGACACATGGCAGATACCATGGGGCAGATTCTGACCATCTCAAGGATCCATATGTAAGACTCACAACACCTGAAAGCTAGGGACTTTGTTTCAACACAGTGACTCAGAACATAAGATAGACCCATGGGCTTCCTAGGCTTTGTTAACAGAGAGGAAAGCACCTCTGAGGAGCAATTCAGAGGTCCTAACTGAAGCACCTGTCTCTCATTGATTGTATGCCTCCATAGGGCTACTCGGTATAGATTATTAGGAAATGTGTGCTCTCAGCTATGCAGTGATTGGGAAGCCAACTGATGAGAGAGCCTTGGCTTCAGGCTGTCCTCTACCCTCTCATCCAGCTGGGATTCAGGACTCCTGAATTTCTTCTGAAGTGCAGCCTCTGCTAGCTCATGATGTACAGTGGGTCACCATTGGATCTGGTTGCACGATGATTAGTGCATTTACTTGAGAAATAGAAACGCCTGAGCTTCAGGTGAAGAAACTTTAGAACTTCAGAAGCTTTAGATTTTAATGAGGGGGAGCTGCAATGCATGAGGTGGTGGAGAGGGGGAGGAATGGTTGTATCCAGACTTCAGTTTTCCAGTGTAGCACTCTCTACCCCTTACTAGAATGGCCAGGGAAAAGCCCATTCTCCTGCCGAGGTTTGCAGTTGTGCACATAAGGATGCAGAGTTCAGGTAACTCAGGAGACCAAGCAAGAAAGGATATGATTCTGTAACCTGCTGATTTGGAGGATCCCAGGTTCTTTATTTCAGTCACATTTTGTCCAATTTTTCTTAAATAGGAGATGTTTAATCAATTCTCAGACTCCAGGGTGAGCCCTCACAGGGGAGGTCCTTCCCTCACATATCTAGAATGAGGCCTTCTTTTACATTTTATCTCTTTCTCCCTCTTTCTTTGGCCTAATAATTCTTACGTGCTTTGATTTTTGTTTTGTATTATTTTGTTTGATTTTTTGCCTTTGGGGTTTTTTTTGTTTGATTTTTTTTGCCTTTTTCCCTTCATTTTTGGGAAAATATCTAGCTTTGTGACATCTTTAAAGAGAAATGGTTTCCTTTTAGATTTGTCAATCAAATTTTAGTTAAGGTGAGATAATGTTGAGATCCATCTGGGAAAAAAACAACAACAAACAGTGACATTTTCTGCTATATTCTATCTTCAAGAAGACTTGAATCTGTAACAGCTTTACAATATATATATATATATGACCTATAACAGCTTTAGAATACATAAATCAAACAAGGCAGCCGGTGACCATTTCACTGGAACAGGTATTTTTTCCTCTCTTCAGTTGTGTGAAATTTTTCTGACAATAAAGTCTTAACCACTCTGGAAAGAATGCTTAATACGTAGAATTGTGAAATGCAAATTCTATGCAGCCATCTCAGAGAAAAGCATGTCATTTCATAAATACTAAAAACTAAATGGCAGTACCCGATTAAAACTAAACTGAACATACACATAGGCATATCCTTGAGAGAGAGGTAAAAATGCAGCATTGCAAGAAAAATACGCTGTATTAATAAGTCTTCTCTTGTAATCTTGACTTTACTGCAATGTAGAGTTTGCCTGAAAATCAGTCTGTCTGGCATTTTTATTACCATTGTGCAAATGGAAAGAGAGTAAATGAACCATTTTCTGCCTTTACTTTCTGTGTAGAGTAATGCTTCAGTTTTCCATTTGGCTGTAGTCTACCTTTCTTTTATTTATTTATTTATTTATTTATTTATAATCACACAAATGCTTTCTCCTTGGTATCTTTGAGATTGTAATTATTAGTTATGGCAGGTTTCTGTTCTATGTCCCTGGAAACTTTCCTACTGTGGTGCAAAACCTACCAAGAGCTGAGCTGCTGTAAATAAAATTTGGTTTAAAGGGTTAGTAAACACACTGTAATGAAACACCCTATGGCAGTTCAGGAATGTTGAGCTACAGAATGTGCCTACCTGGTAGAAGGCATAAACTATTGCTATATTGAACATCCTTTTCTTTACAAATATTTGGACTGAACATTAAGAGATACAAAGGGAAAAAGGAAAGAACAAAATGCATATAATGTGATTGAATGTTTTTTTGTACATGTTCAAGGTTAGAGCAGCATCTATATTCAGTTATTTTGATCTGTTTTGGGAGGAATGACGTTTAAACTTTTTTTGTGAGCATGAAATCATAATCCATCCCCTGTGCACCACGTCTGAAGCAGACAGAAAGCTTAACTGGGTGTGGTAAAATTGTTCCAAATCCATCTGGACAAACCAAACGAATATTTTCCTTCCAGACCTATTAAGAGAAATAAGCTAATAATATTCATCTTTTAATGCAGATGGAAATTATAAGCTGATGGAGTTTTGTTTAGAAATTGTATGTTTGGATTAAAATACATACTTTCAAAAAATAATTCACAGAACAGCAATCATTCCTGAGTGGTAGCGTGTATTCACTGGCTTCTAACTGCAAAATTCCCTCCTTTATATGTTCCAAAAAGTAGTAATTTAGGAAGGGGTGGGTGAGAGAGTTGTAGGAGGCATAAAAGCCTTAACAGAGAATTGTTGTATGGTTCAGTGCTGCATTTCAACTCAACACCTGTACTTTCTTTGCATAATATAATAATATTATACAATAATATAATAATAATAAAAATTATAATCAGAAATAAGCATAACATCACAGAATAATTTGTGTAATTTGTGTTGGAAGGTGACCCTGCAGGTTGTCTAGTCAAAACCCCTGCCTGAAGCAAATCCAGTTAGGGCAGTTTGCCCAGCACTGTGTCCAGTTGGATTTCGAGTATCTCCAAGGATACAGATTCCACCGCGTGTCAGGGCAACCTGTTCCAGTGTCTGATGATCCTCTTAGTGGAAATTCTTTATTTATATCTAATCAGAATTTCTCATGTTCCAGCTTGTGTCCACTGCTTCTTGACCTATCACCGTTCATCTTTAAGAAGGGTCTGGCTCCATCTTCTCTACTCTTCCATTAGGTTTTTCACGGGCAGGAGTAGGATCTGTCTTTAACCTTCTTTCAGCCGCTCCTGCCCTCAGCCATCTTCATGGCCCAGACCTGCTCCAGTATTTCCACGTCTTACTGGGGAGCCCAGACTTGGACCTGTCACTCCAGTTGTGTCTCGCCAGAGTTAAGCAGATGGAAAGGATTACCCCCCTTGACCTGTGGGCAATATTCTTCCCAGGTGCAGAACGTGGCATTTCCCTTTGTTGAATGTTATGAGATTTAGGTGTTACAGCTGGCCCACAAAATGCAGGGGAGAGAAAGCTGTAACATCAGAGAAGGTCTCAAATGGACTCCAAGCAAATATTTGTGTATTTTCCTTAACTGGGATTCCGAGCTGAAGACTTAAGTGATTGAAGTAAAGTAATGTGGTTTTACAGATAGCTTTTTCCTTTATTGTTTGCAACACCTAACCGCTTCAGAAAAATGAAGGAACTAAAAAAGAGAGATTATTAAAGATTTTTAAATTCTTTTGGGAAATCAGACTGGCAAACAAAAAGGTTACTCCTCAGATTCTTGTCTCCGACAGACCATCAGACAAGGCTAAAATTTATTCAGTTGCCAGAAAACAAAACTAAACCAACCAAACAAACAAAAAGAAAATTATGATCAGGGTCAGGGGCTACAAACTAGCAAATACAAGGAGATAAATGCAACTCCTTTGGGGATCGCTTCACAGGGGGAGAGCTGGAGTCAGCATTGCAGTGGGACCTAGAGAGATGTGGAAACAACAAATTGAAGTTGCCCTCAGAGGTAAGCAAAGACAGACAGCTCAAAGCTCAGATATTGTACATTTGTCAATACATAAGAGGTGTCCTGCACTTTACTGAATTAGGGGAGGGTGTCTGAAAGAGCTCATGGAGCTAATCAGGCTTCTGCTTCATTATACATACACAACCAAAAACTCTGACCAGTGATTCAATACAAACTTAGATTTATTTTAAGTGGGTGTATTTTACCTGTCAGAACAAGAACATGTTCATCTTTTTCCTGTTGTATCATCTTGCATTTCATATCCCTTCATAAGAAAGAGTAGCATAAACCTCCCTCTCACTTTCAGTATTTAATACTTATCTTTAGACCATGCTTTTCCAAATATTCAATATGATATATATTTTTGCCCCAGAAACATTTAATTGTGCTTGATATGATCAAGCAGGTACTCTGAAATAAATAATCCTTGGTAGTTTTTATTGACCTATGTCTTCATGATTTTAACTCTTGCCTCCAGAATTATGCAGTTTGAAAGACAGTATTTTAAAGCTAAGATAGCGAATACACCTTCTAATGTCTCCCTCTCTTAAGAATGGCTTAGTCTTTCTATAAATGGCAAAATTTAAATTACACAGAAATCCAGTATATTAGAAAGACATATTGCAAGCCTCAGCCCA